>NW_027433308.1:0-3225 GCF_044706935.1 Curcuma longa
AGGTGTTTGAAGGCCGAGGTCTAAGTCAAGAGAAGCTGAAATGGAATTTTTCAGCTTCATCAGTCGACTGGCCCTGCCAGCAGTCGATTGCTCATAAATCATACGCACACATAAAAATCAGTCAAGCCAGAGGAAGACAGGAGTCGATTGGGCAGTCGACTGGCCCTGCCAGCAGTCGACTGATGCCAATCGACTGGTCTTGGATCAATCGACTGATATTTGAACGTTGGAGAATGATGGTAAGCATTTAATGCATTTTAATACAGATTTTGTTGCCGATTGAAGCCATCAGTCGACTGGCCCTACCAGCAGTCGACTGATGTCGAAGAATTATAAAAGAAGTCTGCTCGAGATCAACTCAAGAATTCTGCCATTCTTTTATTTTTCAGTGCTTCTTCTGAGAACTTGTTGTTCTCTAATTCTTTGCTTTCTTCCTCTTCTCCTAAACATTATTTTAAATCATTTTGAGGAGAACGAAAAGGTTGTAAAGGTTTCTTCTCGAGAAGGAGACGATTCATAGTGCAGCGGGTGTGTGCGTGCGTGTGGATCCTTGAATTAGTCACCTCCGATACCTAACAAACCCTCCTCTTACAAATGCTTGAATTCGTATACGTCCACACTATCGTGGCATACGAAATTCCCGGTGTTTGAGGTGTTGGTTGAATTTAAATTATATTGTTTGAGGAAATCAATATAATTTTGAATTCTAAAGTTTTTGACTTTGTGATTCTCAGGTCTTAGAATGACTTTCAACCCACTAGTCGTTATTCTCAAAGAAAACAAACTTACTGGTCCTAACTACATAGATTGGAAACGAAACTTGGACATTGTCTTGACTGCCAAGGAGTACAAGTTTGTACTTCTCGAGGAATGTCCTAGCTTGCCTGAAAGAAATGCTACCGAAGAAGAGATAGAAAGACATAGGAAGTGGGTTAAGGCAGATGAGATGGCGCGGTGTTACATATTGGCATCTATGTCAAATGTACTACAACATCAGCATCAGGCCATGCCTATCATCCTATGACATGATGTTGGCGATCTGGATCTCCGTCCTATGTTCCGGATTCTATCCGCTCCGAAAAGCATAGAACCCCACAGGACAAAAATTTTATCCCGCCTGGATCAATTGACAAAGTCTACAAAAGACTAAGTCAATCGATCCTTCAGGATCGCCGATTCCTAAATTACTAACTACGGTTTCTAAGACTAGTTCTAAGTAAAATTAAAACTGCGGAAAAATAAATTTTACCCGAACCTTGTTGATGACCTCGGAGCCTTCCGCTGTATTCCTATCTTCTTCCTGGACGTTGGGTGGACAACGATCTTCCAGAACTTAAGGACTGCAACCTCCGGATGAAGAAACCTTGGATCGCCTTTCTTCTTCTCGCAGCAGCTTCGCCTTGTCTCGTCTCCTTGCTAGGATCCGGCCACCACCTTGGGAAGGAGGTTCGGCCACCTCAAGAGAAGAAGGAGAAGGGGCGGTGGAAGAAGAAGAAAAAGAAAAGGAAGAAGAAGAAGGGAAGGGGGCGGCGGCAACTAAGAAGAGGAAGGGAGGAGGTTTCCGAAATCGTTTCGATCTCTCTTTGATTTCTTCTCTTGCCTTATTGCCGTCCACCCCCTCCCTCTTTTTATAGCCTCACGCCCAAGACCAAGCTCTCTTTGCCAATTCAAAATTTTCTTTTAATTTTGATTGATTCCGCGAACCAATTCTAAATTATAGAAACTTCTTAAATCCTGGCCTTTAGATTGACTTGCTTGGTTTCTAGCCGTTAGATCTTTTTGGAATTAGTTAAAAAATAATTCCAACCTTATCTATAAGTGGCCGGCCACCTATGGATGGATTTGGTTCAATCCGTGAACCAACTTTATATTAAAGAAGAAAATAAAACCGAACCGAAGAGATCTCATCCGTCGGATGCAACTTAATCTCATCTAACGGTTACGATATAATCTTCTTTAATATAACTTAATCCCCTTGATCCAATGGCCATGATTAACTCCCTTGGGCGTGTGGTTCATTGAACCATACCTGGTTCACCTCGTGAACCGGTTCTTCCTTCCAAAGAGAATTAAAACCGAACCGGAGAGATCTCGTCCATCGGACGCGACTTAATCTCATCCAACGGTTCTAATCTATTCTCTTCTATTCCTCTTTATTTATTTCGATCCAATGGATGCAACTTGATCTAATCCCACGGATACAAGCTGATCTCATCCATTAACTCATCCTACGGTCGAGAACTAATCTCATCCAACGGTTGAGATTAAATCTCATCCGACGGCTGAGAACTAATCTCATCCGTTTGATTGCATCCTTTTGAAGATGTCTTTAGGCTACAGTGGGGACCTCGAGGAGGTATTGGATCTGGCCTTCTGATGGGTTTCGGATCCCGTATTCAACCCCGAATACACACCTACATCCATCAACAACGATCCATTCCACTAGAGGATCATTGTTGCACTACCAATCCAATCCCCAAATTACGTTATGGGTTCCTTCTTATTATTTTATGCATTGCTCCCCGTGTTTAAGATATCGTATGTCCGTCAATTATCTGAGTTCACTGACAACTCAATAATCGACATCTAAGACCTTGAATAGTACCACTCAACCTTATTGTCAGCCGGACTAAGTCCACTTGCAAGATTTGACTTGACAATCCTTATGAGCTCTCCAAGGGGACATCATCAGCCCTACTGGGACACGGATTCCTTCTATAATTAATGGCACACCGTATAAATAGTAACATCACCCAACTTACCGAGAATATTTGATCTGACGGAAAGATCTCACCCTTTGGTAAATCAAAGCAATAATTACTAAGTATAGGTGCCCATTTATTACATCGGGATTAAGAGTGCATAATTATAATAACAGAGGTCTTGTTCAATTTGCGAGTCAGTGTAAATCGAACAACCTCAATGGTCCTACTCAATACACACAAAGTGCACTAGTGTAATTCTACAGTCAAGACAGACAGTCACCGAATTACACTACAACCGTTCCCGATGGTTTGTCCAAAGTCATCTTGGTTGTGAGCCTTAGTTTATAATTCACAAGGGACCGATAATCATGGTCTTCTGTGTCTCACAGACACCAAGTTATCTACAATGTAAATTAAGAGGACTTTATTGCAAAATATACTATTGCAATCATTTGACCAAAACATGATACTTTATTTCATAAATGTTTATATACAAAAGAGCTAGTCTTTTCAGTATACT
>NW_027433309.1:0-24520 GCF_044706935.1 Curcuma longa
AGAAATAGTGTTGTAAACTAAATACGCAGATAATTAAAATTACTTTTTAAGCACTTAGACTTAATACTATCAATAATATTTAAACTTAAATTAAACATTTAGTTTGGGTTTGATTATTAATATTGCGACCAGCCAAAGCAAGAAGTAGGAGGTCACGGCTGACCAACCTATCGAGCGAGCATGCTACATAAAGCTTAATTAAATCATTATAACTTACAAGATGTATTTTTATCATGTATATTTGTGTTAAATTTATAATGCAACAAATAATAGTTAATATTAACTTTTTAAAATTTACTCTATTTTTTGGAAAAAAAGGTAACTGTAGCGGGGACTAATATTGTGGTGTATGTCTAATTTTGGAGAAAAAATAAATTCTAATAAAATATTCTTAATTAAACCATCATAACCTTTTCATAATATTACTATTCAGAATCTGATATTTATACAACTCCTATCAGTGATTGCAGGAGCAACATAAAATTAATTGCAAAATACACATGTTTTCTAACAATATTAACTACTGTCTTTTGTATTACTAAACATGATTATGTCTGAGGCTAGTTTGTAGGGAATCCTATGCAATAAATGATAAATCGCAGCGGAAAAAGGATCCCTTGAGCGATCCATGCGAAAGAAAAACAAACAAGTTTATATCTATAAAATCCTATATCTAATAGGGTATACCTTTGGAGCGTACCCTTCGCTTATCTTGCTCGTCCAAAGTTTGTCGAATCTCTTGCACGTTTAAGTGTCCATGCCTCTATGCGTATCCACATTAACACTCACTTTTGGAGAAAATTTGGGTTGTGCCAACAACCCCTTTGAGACTCTCGGCCAAGAAGAAGAAGGAGAGAAGAAGATGAAAATCCCCCATGACTTTTGGGGAGAAAAACTTTTTTTTATACCCAAGCCATAAATACCAAAGGTTTTTAGGCTTTTGATATTCCCTCATCAATGCATGAAAACCTCCATGTATGATAACCTCATCTTCTTCAATGCATGATTAATTCACATTAATCATGCATGATGAATTAAACTTCATTCATTAACTTGATTTAATTTGAGTCTAACTCAAACCTTAGCCATCCAATGAGCATAATTGTTCTTTTAGTCAAACTAAAATGAACTCATCTCTAAATAGAGTGTTATTTGTGTGTGACCCAATAGATTCTCGTAACGTTGGCAGTGCCTCTAAAATTTATTTTAGAAACATAAGCAATGAGTGACATCTAGCAATGCATCATTACTACCTAAGTGACAAAAATGTTAAGATCCGACATAACCTTCGTGACTATGATAATGTATGACTGTGCCCTTCTATCCTCAATATCTAGATTGATCAATGAGGTATAGACCGTGTCATTTTCTTATCAATCTTTATGTTTCTTGATCCCCAAGTAGACTCACTCAAGCAAATGAGCTCAATATCTCATATTGATTCATTTGAGCATGATCATACATTTCATGGTCCTACTCTATCAAGAGGCCACAAGATATCACTCCCGTTATATCAGAGGGATAAATCTCATCTACATCACTCACATCCCTCCGCATAATTTGTTACACACCCAATGATCGCCTTTATAGTCCACCCTATTACGGGTGGCGTTTGACGACACAAAATACATAACTCCTTATGTAGGGAACCGTGGTGACTTCAGGTCTAAGGACTATTCATACCAATAGTCACATGAGAAAGTTTATAACACTCATATAACGATCCATGAAACTTTCTCATGGTGGATCAATTCAGTATACATTCTCTAATGTATACACATGTGTCAACTCGATGTCTCATATCTATGACTTATAAGATCAAGTCATCCAGTTGACCTACATGTTAGTCTTAATGTATTAATATCGTCTCTGAATATTAATGCTTGACTAAGAATGATTAAGAGTAGTGTTCTCTACATCATCTCACTATCGATTTAAATAATCGATATGATGTAGATTAAAACTAGCTACCCAAGGACATTATTATACTTAGTTATTTGACACAAACATAAAGTAAGTATATAATAACCAAAAATTATGTCTTTATTAATAATATAATATGATATAAAAGTCCTTAATCAATCATCACATAATTGGCTCAAGGGCTTCTACTAACATAGTTGCCATCAATAAATCATCAACACATAATTGTTTTCTAGTAATATTACACCTTCATCGACATTAAAATATTTTTATACATTTCAACTAATGTAATCAATGAATTTCCTTAAAAAGCTCAATCTAGTTTGCAAATCTAAAATTAATAAAAGCATAACTCGAGTGCAATAATACTAAAGATGCAATTTTACAATAATATTTACCAATGTATGGATCTGAGTGTCAAAACTTCTGAAATCTGCTTCTGCTTCTTCAATTAACCTAAATATAAAACCAAAGTGAAAACATCAAATACAAATTCAACTATGAAAGCAACTATGAAAACACAACTCAAGTCAAGGCCGATGAACTCGGTCGGGCTATGGCCGTGCTCGCTCGAGTCAGTCGGACCAAGGTAGTGGCCGACAAGCTTAGTCGTACCGAGCCCATAGTCGGCGAGCTCGACCAGACTTTTTACCAATGGTCATGTGAGCCCCTGGCCGCAATAGCAACCGTGCTCGTGGCCACAGCAGCGGCAGCGACTAGTGGCCATGGTAGTGGTAGCGGCAGGGACCGAGTCGAGCCTGTGGCCGAGGAAGCAGTAGTGATCGCGCGCAACAGCGGTAGCGATTGTAGCATACCTGTGCCAAGCCCCTAGGTGTGCCAGTGTCGAGCCCCTGATCGTGTCCAAACCATGGTTGTCGAGCTCAAGCAACCCGGGGCCGATGTCGATGGGCTGGGCCAAGCCAGCCCCAACAACCTAGACAGGAAACACAACCTTAACAAATACTTATCGGTCGGCGACTATGGGAGCATCGCCGACGACCATGGGAGCGTCGCCGATGACTATGGGAGCGTCGCCAGCGACTGTGGGAGTGTCGAAGAAGGCTGGAGTTGGAGAGATCGGAGAGATCGAGAAATCACCAGAGTTGACGATGCTAATCGAGTGAGGAAATCACTAGAGAGCAAGCCGCCGACGCTGATCAAGTGAGAAACGCCGGAGTCGGAGAGATCGAGAAATTGCGAGAGAGTAGAAACGTGAAGCAGAAGGGGAAAACTTCGGTCAGAAAATACTAAATTCATGATAAAAATTTAATTTCGTTGCTAATTTAGCAACAAAATTAATTATCCGTCGCTATATTAGCCACAGAACTAATAATATTCCGATTTTTCATCGCTAATTTAGCGACGGAGTAAAATATCCGTCGCTAAATTAGAGACAAAATTAAATTTCTGTCGCTAATATAGTGACGGAATTAAATTTCTGTCGTTAATTTAGCGACGGATAATTAACTCCATCACTAAAATAACCCTTGGTGATAGAATTAATTTTTTGTCACTAATTTAGCGACAAAAATTTAATTTCATCGCTAAATTAGCGATGGAAAATTAAGTCTGTTGCTAATTCTGTCGCTATTAAGAGTCTTTCTTGTGGTGGGAGGAGCTTGGCTGAGTTGGTTCTTTTGTGTGTCTACTTCCAATTGCCCCTAATGCAGGATTAAGACCTATCAGTCTGGCCCCTTTGGAATGTGACATCTGGTTGATAACTAGACAAAACTAGTGGTACGGACCAATCATTGTCACTGCCAATGCGAAGGTCCGCTTGGGTGGTCGGCTGATGGGTAGTGCTCTGCTCGTGCTATCATCCACGTAACCTGTCTAGAGTTGGCATGGCAGTCGATGTGGATCCTTTTCCTCCGCGGCTTTATAAGCCCTTGTGAAGGTAGTTAGGTAGGTGAAGGTATGCTTTTTTTGAACACTCACAAAAAGCCACTTCTTTCTGTCTTTCTCTTTCGAGCTCCTTATGCTCTTCTCGGTTCCTTCACTGATATGATTGTTCAGCAATGAATACGCTTGTTGATCCACAAGCTTCGCTCTCCGAAGGATCTCTTGTGATCACAACCCTAGAGAAGGAAGGAAATGAGGAGCCCGAGTGGGTGAAAAGAGACATCATCAAATTGGCAGCGTTTGTGGGAAGAGATATAAAAAATCACATTAAGAAACATTCAAGAAGTCCTGATGGTGAACACCAAGAGAACGACAATGCAACAGTGGCTCGAGGAGTCGACATAACAACGTCAAATCCCTCTACCATTCATCATCGAAACAATTAGGGGCCCAGTTCTGTCAGAGGAGTTCTCACGAATAGTAACCACATTGTTGAGTTGGTCCAACAAGAGTTGTGAGGAAAACTTTACACTTGACTCCCTTGGAGTACTAAACTCCTCTCCCTGGTTCAGATGCAATGGTCATTCTTATGGAAATCACGGGCTCCCCTCCTTGATCCAGATGCAAAGGTCATTCTTATTCATGATCGTAGGATCAGGATCCTCTCCCAAATCTAGATGCTAAGGTCATTCTTATTCTTGATCGTGAGATCGAGCTCCTCTCCTTAGTCCAGATGCAAAGGTCATTCTCATGGAGGTCGCAGGATCGAGCTTCTCCCCTTAATCCAAATGCAAAGTTCATTCTTATTCCTGGCTACATTGAGCTCTTCTTCCTAATCCAGATGTAAAGTGTATTCTTTTATTCCTGGATGCGGTATTGAGCTCCTCTCCCTGGTCTAGATGTAAATGACATTCTTATTCTTGGTCGCGGGATCAAGCTCCTCACCTCGATCTATATGCAAAGGTCATTCTTATTCCTAACCGCGAGATCGAGCTCCTCTCCCTAGTCTAGATACAAAGTCATTCTTATTCCTTACCGCGGGATCAAGTTCCTCTCCCCGATCCAAATGCAAAGGTCATTTTTATTTTTAGCCACGGGATTGAGCTCCTCTCCCCGATCTAGGTGAAGTGGATATGCCGGTATTTCTGATCAATTCTTAAAAGTTTGAATCTTCTCATTGTTGTCCTCACAACCAAATGGTTAAGTCCCTCTTCCCAGTGGGGTAGGATAGAATTAAATTTCTCACTTGACATTCTTGGAGATTCTTAGCCTTCTTATTATGATTTACACTTGGGGTCAGCGCAAGAAGACATTCTTGAGATATCTGCAGTATGATGCTTGGTTATGGGCATGATTGGATTTCTCATATATTCCTAAAATACTCCTTAGATAGCTCGCACGGTCGAATTAAGCTGCACATAGCAGATTGAAAACATGTCCCTTTCCTCATTTTAAAACTTATTGGACTTTATTCGACTTTACTCTTCACTTCGACTTGGAGGGGGGCTATGTGATGCTGCCCGAATAAATCCGGTCAGGCCACCAACATATTAGGACCTGGGACACTTGACTGGAGCCCCTTCCCGACCATGGGATCCCAGTTAGCCTTTGGTTGAGCGACCACATCAGGGGCCAGCTGTGGAGGAGCTTGGCTGAGCTGGCTCTCTTGTGTGTCTTCCAACTGCCCCTGATGTAGGACCAAGCCCTATCAGTCTACCCCCTTTGGAAAGTGACATCAAGTTGATAACTAAACAAAATTGACGGTACAAACTAATGGTTGTCGCTGCCAGGGTGAAGGTCCACTTGTGTGGCCGGTTGGTGCTCCGCTCGTTCGGTTGTCCACGTAACCCATATAGGACTGGCATGGCGGTCGACGTGGATCCTTTTGCTCCGTGACTTTATAAGACTTTGCGAAGGTAGGTGAATGTATAATTTTTCTTAACACTCGCAAAAGCCATTTCTTTTCGTCTTTTTTTTTCAAGCTCCTTACGCTCTTCTCGATCCCTTTACTGACTTAATTGTCAGAGGGCCATGCTGACAATGCCTTGATTGATGCTTGTTGATCTACAAGTTTTGCTTCTCGGAGGATGTCCTGGGACATCAACCCTAGAGAAGGAAGGAAATGAGGAGCCCGAACAGGTGAAAAGAGACACCATCACATGGGATGAGAAAGGATTGAGATTAGCATGGATGAACCATCTCAATGGAGAACAACCTGTAGGATCGAAGAGAGCGCTAGAGGGGGGTGAATAGCGTTATCTTGTAGCATTTTCTCGATTTTCATAAAATCGTCGATTACGTTCGTTCGTTCGTGAATTAGATTAAACAGAGATAAAGTTACAGCGAAAATAATAAATATGAAAAACACAAACATGCACAAAGAGGCATAAGTATTTTACTTGGTTCACAGCCACAGACTACTACTACAAGGCCCATGATCTTTGATCGTTTACGTTTGGGCAATCCACTAATAAACTCCTTCCTTACGGAAAGGAGTTGTAACGATACAAATAACAGATACGATAAAAACACTTATCGTACTTTTAAATTAATGCACAAAGTAAATCGTTACCAAGAGCCGAAATAGGAGATGAAGACTTGCGGTGCAGAACTCCGGTGTTACGATGACTTCCAAAGTGATCCTTCGTGCGCAGACAGCAGTTGGGTTGCTTTGAATTGAACTCAATTGATGTGCTGAGGGCTTCCCTCGAAGGTCTTTTATAAGGCTTTCCAGGTGCCTGGAACTCCTTTCCAGGCGCCTCCACATTGTCCGCCGATCAGTTATAGGCGCAATTGACCCGACACTTCCATGCGTCTGTATTCTCTTTCTGGGAGCTTGTGTGCTGATGTGGAGGTTCCAAATGAACTTTGACTGCCGTTGCGTTTATCTGAATCCAAACGCTTGGAACCAATCCGGGGGCCTGGAAGCTGAGGTGTCCCGACCACTGGAACAATACCACCTCACTATTTTGCTGGCCTGGTTCGCTGACGTCCGATCGCCTGGATCGATAATCCGGGTGCCTGGATCGATAATCCGGGTGCCTGGACCGCCAGTAGCCTGGATTCTGGATAAGATCGTCTGGAATCAAAGTTTCCGCCCCTCCAATCCTGCATTACAAGTTAGTGCAAAAACTAAGGTAGCAGAAAAGGAGTAACAGTTTTCGAACTATTAAGTGACCTTAACTTCGAATTTTAATTTCAGTGAAATCCTGGATTAGATCGATGCCTACTGTTCCATTTCGAGAACGCGTCCTTACCCACTCCACTCGGGAGAATTTACCTGATTGGACTTTCCGCTTAGCCTTGATCCTCGACTCCCAGGATTTGCTGCTAGGTCTACTGGTCCACCTGACCGCTTAGACTTCCACTACGCATCTGGTTCACCTAACCTGTCTGGATTTCTGCCATGCATCTGGTCCTCCTGACATGCCTAGACTTGCACCTAGTGCACTTGATCCTACTAAGATTTCTACCTGATCCTCTAAACCAGGACTTGCCTTTGCCTAGTCTCAACTAGGACTTACTTTGCCTAGCCTCAACTAAGACTTTCCTGTGCTCCCTTCACACTTAAATAAACATATCAGTACACACCACACACTTAAGTTAAACCTTGCGTCATCATCAAAACCAAGGTTCGATCATCTGGTACTTCCTACACCAACACAACCTTATTTACATTGAAACCTATAACTTAGATGAGAATATATACTTGAAGAAACTAAATCATTACTCGTGTTCTTTCTTGTTGGCAATGGTCAAATACTGTTGTTGGAGATTGTCGGTGTTGATCTAATAGTTTAAGTTTGGTCAGTTAGCTCGACGATGAGTCAATGGCTCAAACTAGTGAAGCTTTGTATGGCACATGGATCTTGTCCCTTTTATATTCTTGATACACCATTTTGGTTATCAATTAAGACACCATTTCAGGTTATAAACGTACTTTTTTTAGTATTGTTTTCACTTATTAAATCTTGTTAATTGTCGAGTTATTTCTTTGGATATCGAAACAACCCTTCACGTAAGCATATCTCTATAGATAAGAGTTTTAAGGATGGGATGAAGACGATCCCTTCTCTCCTTAAGACGATATCATCTTATTTAGTGTTTACGATTTATTGACAATCATCTTTCAAAAATACAATGATCTATGATTCAAAATAGGACCACTCTAAATTTCAAATCTTACAAACTTTTAAAGCTTTCAAATTCTTTAGATAGAAGAGGAAGTGAGAAAACATCAAAAGAAAATTTCATAACTATAATTTGAGTTAGTTGAATTTAAAAAATTGAAGTATTTTTACAAGGACGAAAAGTTTCTTCTGAAAGATGAAAAGTCACTTTTACCTGATAAAAAGATATGTCTCTTTAAAATATCATTAACTTAATTAAATTAATATGTATGTTTATCAATTAATCCATTAATTAATTTCTGGAGAATTTTGAAAATTAATTCGATTCAATTTTCAACTAATGGTTTCACTCAAATTGACATTCGTGTATACTATAGTCAGCACTCATGTGTTCGCATCAATAAATCTAACTTGTATGGGAGTCAATACTTTTCCAATTATTGGAGCATCCATTTATTACTTGATATTTTAAATATTATTTTACTGATTATGAAAAGGCCGTCCATATTCCAAGAAATACAAATGAGAAACAACAACAAAGTCCTCTAGTGTAAACAAGAGAAACAACTTGTCAATGCTTATTATGTTTGAAATCATGGTACAACAGAGCTTCTTCATCACGATGTCTAACATAAAAATGAGCATGCATATCTGAGTGTGTTGCTTCAACATGCCAAACCAGACAAATAATCTTACTATGCTTATGCTTACTGTGCTTAGAATCATGTCCACGTAAAATGAGTACAGAATATTGAACAATCTTGGGAAATAATTAATTATCTAATAACATTGAAATTTTGTTTGTGAAAAAAAGGGGGGACATAAAGAAAAATCGCATTGCATGAATCACAAGAAGAATGTGTCACATTCCACTATAAGAATAACGTGTCTTGCAATGGATGTTCCCAATTCAATTGTTGTTGACTGTTACTTTCATGGTGCGTGATTCATGAGAATAACAATAATTGTATTTTTTTAAGCAGAAATTCTTCTCATGAACTAATTTTGTCAAAAAATAGTATAATTTTACCGTCTATTATTTTTTTAAGCAAGAAGATTATACACGATACACTAATTATTCCCACCATTTCAGTGGATATGGTTGTTAAAGCTTCCCACTAGCGTTGTTACTGATGAACCGACACAATGATTATAGCAGAGATCTATTCGCTGATATGGTGTCAGTCCGACTGTATCACTGTTACAATACAACGCACACATATCACGTTATATGTTGTTGTATATGACACAAAGAACGGACATAGAAAAAAAGTGTGTAGCGGTAACAATGTTATAGAACAATGTAGCAGTCGATGAGACGCCAGACAATTGTGTCCGTATCCACCGAACTCCAGTGGCCGAACACTGTCACCGCTGTCGCAGCGGTATAAGATTTGGAGTATCCACCTCGCTCCAACCCTCGCATTTGGAGATTCCCTCTTCGTCTTATCCTTCCTCCAATCTCCTTTAGTTTGCAGAGTTGGAAGGTAGGGTTGCGAAGATGACACTCAGACTGCCGCTTTCGGGAGAAATTGGAGGCGTTTCGTTCTTGGAGTCCAGCCGAGGTGCCTTTACCCAGCGCAAAGGTGCGACCTTTCTTTTTCGCTTCCTTGTTTGTGGAAGTTTGTATCTGAAGATACGAACTGTGTGTAGTTGGATTTGGTACCCCTGACTGATTCCCTTTCCGCGTCGTTGATTGGAGACGTTTTTTTTTTTTTTTATGAAGTTCCAGCCTTCTGGAGATACGGCATTTATATTGCATGCTATTGCTACGGTTGAGATTAGGTTATCTCCCTATGGATTGTTGTTGCATAAATGAACTATCTCGCTCGAAGAAAGATTGGTTCTTTTTTAATTTTTCTCATGTTAGGTATTTTCTGCGATTTTAATTGTCTTATTGTAGTTTCGTTCCAGTT
Source organism: Curcuma longa (assembly GCF_044706935.1). Taxonomy (NCBI): domain Eukaryota; kingdom Viridiplantae; phylum Streptophyta; class Magnoliopsida; order Zingiberales; family Zingiberaceae; genus Curcuma; species Curcuma longa. The sequence continues at coordinate 9,812 of NW_027433309.1, forward strand.
CCTTTCTGCAGTTGGAACTTGCAAAAGTGATACATCCTTTTCTTAACCCTACTTTATCCTTTTCAAATAGTTTTATGAAAAAATAAACACTCTTTAAAAGGGGTATAATTCCCAAAGTTATCGCAGAATAAGCTTCGTGTATTCTTTAAACGATTTACGAATGGAGGTTTGTTACTTGCGTTCGAACAAATAGTGTGTGATTTGTTTTTTTTTTTTTTTTGGCAATTCCTTTCTTCTCAGTGTGCCTTCCTTTGAGACAAAAGCAAAAGGGAGCAGCAATTCAATTCTGGAGAACATGTTGCTCGATGCAGCAGGGACCTCCACCGGCATGGCCAGGCCGAGCTATTGCAGAACCGGGACGCAAGTCTTGGGATGGACCAAAGCCTATTTCTATTGTTGGATCCACTGGGTCAATTGGAACTCAGGTATAAAGCTGAAGACATGACACAAATTTCCTCTTATCGTATATCCTGTAATATTTAATCATACTATTGGTGTATTGGTGAAATATTTACCTGAGGAACCTCGTGAATTTTTTTTACTTTCCCTATTCTAGACGTTCTGCTAGAAACTACAAGTTGTCAATCTAACTTGTAGGATTATGTCTTACCCAAAAGTGGTTCTTGTTGAGTCTACCTGATCACTTAGCTCAGCTGGACTATTAACACACAGATCACTGTTGTCAAGCTTCCTTAAGTACCCGAGCTCAAAACCTGCACCGTTGTTTTGAATCATAAGATTAGACTTTGATGACTGATTCTTCCTTGTGATTCTATGTTACAGACGTTGGATATAGTTGCTGAAAATCCAGACAAGTTTAGGGTTGTTGCTCTTGCAGCTGGTTCTAATGTGACACTCCTTGCTGATCAGGTAGCACTCTTTACCCTGTGGTGTTATGTTAATTTCATTGTATTTTCTAAAGTTAAATCCCCTTTTTTCACTTTGACCAGATTAAGACATTCAAACCTCAATTGGTATCTGTGAGAAATGAGTCACTAGTTGCTGAACTTAAAATGGCCTTGGAGGATGTTGAACACAAACCTGAAATCATTCCTGGAGAGGAAGGCATAGTAGAGGTCGTTTTCTCTTTGCATACATAGATCATGAATTGTTTGAATTGTTCTTAACATTGTTCCAATATGAGTTCTTAGGTTGCTCGCCATCCCGATGCTGTCACAGTAGTTACAGGAATAGTAGGATGTGCAGGACTAAAGGTACCAATTGACACTGTTATTTTGCAATTTATTTTACCTTGATGCATACTTTGTAATAGCATGTCTTGATCTATTATGATGCTCACTTAAAAGATCAAAAATTGACATGGAGAGTAAATAAATTAGGCAATGATCCTTTTTAGTTGTAATTCATGCCGCTCTAAGTGTAGATGGTTGCGATAGAATAATATTTGTTGTAGCAAACTATTTCTTTTTATAATTTACCTTATGGTCGATCAACTATATAGCAAACTAATATAGTTTTTCCTTTTGAAAACTCATTGAGTACCATTTCATAATTTAGAAGATATAAGCACCACAACTGGCTGAGATGCTGACTTTGACCTTTGTGTAGCTATGTTCATTTGACTATGTATTAGGTTGCAAATAGTTTTTCAGATTTAATCATACAAGAAATGCAGAGAATATATGTTGGATATTCAATTGATGAGCATGTACTTGCTTTGAATACTCACGTATGCAATCAACTACTTAAAACAATATTCAGCATATCAACATATTTATCATCAGGGAGTGCTTTTTCAATGGCACTTGTGATGCCTGTAACGGCTGAAATTTAAGATCACTAGTTCTTTAAGTGTTTTACATTCAGGAAAAGAAGAATATATTGTTTGATAGTTTTGAAGTATTCTAGCTCATTTCTCTACAATCCCCACTGTTTTTGGGTATTTGAAATTTTGAATGATGGTTTCATATATTTGGATTAGAATTATTTTTTAAAAAAAGATGCATATACTGATGCAAAGTGCATCATAACCAGTTAGTTCTTCTCTCTACTTTCAACTAAATGTTTCAAATTAATCCTTTTTTATATGATCAGCCTACAGTTGCTGCTATTGAGGCTGGGAAAGACATAGCCTTGGCAAATAAAGAAACTCTTATTGCTGGAGGTCCTTTTGTGCTACCTCTTGCGCACAAACACAATGTGAAAATTCTTCCTGCTGATTCAGAACATTCTGCCATATTCCAGGTACTCATTTATTGACATAATCACAGTTGATCCAGTCAGCAGCTGGTGATTGCATCACCTTTTGCCCCAAAAATCTGATTTTCTTTTTAGACTGGATTTAGTTATCCAGAATGATGACTTTAGGAATATTTTTTTTCCAGTGTATTCAAGGCTTGCCAGAGGATGCACTTCGTCGCATAATTTTGACTGCATCAGGAGGGGCCTTCAGGTATAAGAACTGCATAAGTACCTTCATTTCAATTTTTATGCAAGACCCAAAGCACTAACAATTATCTGGTTAGGACATACAATTAAACAGTCACTGTTTGACATAAGAGTGGTGCCCCATGGGTTGATGGATTTAGTCCTGTAATGACTGTACCATCAACCTATTGTCTCTGTTTATCATTTGCACATATCATTTATGCAATTATCCATTTCCTCCTTCGGTTTAGTATCTATTTATTTATTTGACCGTCTACTATGGCCTTTGTCATAGGGATTTGCCTGTTGAAAAATTAAAAGATGTGAAGGTTGCTGATGCTTTGAAGCATCCTAACTGGAATATGGGCAAAAAGATCACTGTGGATTCTGCTACCTTGTTCAACAAGGTAAGCATTTTCATTCACTTCCCTAGTCTGGACTATATTCTTTATCCTAAATTTTCAGATTCAACTTGAATATTCTTTGCTGTTCAGGGACTAGAAGTTATAGAAGCACACTATTTGTTTGGAGCTGATTATGACAATATAGAGATTGTGATTCATCCACAATCTATAATACACTCTATGGTTGAAACACAGGTAAAAAGTTTATCCTGTGCATAAAATAACTGTCCATGTTCGACGACTTCTACTTTTCTTATATTTTCAATCTGGACTTCACATGTTGAATATTCCAACATAAAGAATGTTAAATCCGAAGTACTGAACTGATTTGTGTTTATCTTGCAGGACTCATCTATATTGGCTCAATTAGGCTGGCCTGATATGCGCCTACCAATTCTTTACACACTATCATGGCCTGACAGAATATATTGCTCGGAGACTACATGGCCTCGGCTTGATCTTTGCAAGTATGTGATTCTAATTTCATTTATTAAGTCATTAATGATACACATGCATGGTTTTCTTTCTTTTTTAATCTTACCTGCATAATGTCTAATTACACTCAGTTACTGACATTAACAGTATATAAAAGATTAAAACTATATATTGTCAAAATTATATCGTGACATTGTCAAATACATGCAAACTCTTATGTACGAAACTAGAATTGAAACTCATGGTGCTGTGACTACTGAACTATAGTTCCTATATTTAACGACAGCGTAGTTTCCAAGAAGACAAATGCCATTTTTGGATCTGCTATGGATTTGTTAAGGACAATGTGTGATGCACTATATAATCATGCCGTAAATCAAATAGAAAGCTCGTGTGTAAATTCCCATATATTGGCAAATTTGCAATTATACTTCAATTGATTAGTGATGCACTATATAATCATGTCGTGAATCAAATAGGAAACTCATGTGTAAATTCCTGTACATTGGCGAATTCACAATTATACTTCAAATGATTACCATCTTTCGTAATCTTAATGTAGTTTTAATGATGCAGGCAAGGCGCTTTGACCTTTAAAGCACCAGATAATGTGAAGTACCCATCCATGGATCTAGCCTATGCAGCTGGCCGAGCTGGCGGCACAATGACAGGAGTCCTTAGCGCTGCTAATGAGAAGGCTGTGGAGATGTTCATTAGCGAAAAGTACTTATTTTCTTTCCATTCCTTTCAAGTTCAATCCTTGAAAAGTGTTGTCGAACAACCTTGTCACATCTGTTTCTTTAGAACGCCAAAATGCTGATGATGAATTTTGCAGAATCAACTATCTGGACATATTCAAGGTGGTGGAACTTACATGTGATGCTCATAGAAGTGAACTCATCACCAAGCCTTCGCTGGAGGAGATCGTGCATTACGATTTGTGGGCTCGCGACTACGCTGCTAATTTACAGCTCTCATCTGGCCGGAGTCCTGTTGCTGCTTGAGACATATTTTCTTCATGTAGAGTGATTGGTCCTGTGGTTAAAAATTTGGTTTCAAGGCTCAATGGACCACTCGTTGTATTGTGATTATAATGTTATACTCTTGTATTGCTCAATCTGATGGTCTCGTATCATTTTCAGGAAGAAATATATCGGAACAGAGTGTTTATTATTATTAAGATTTTTATTTTGCAATTTTTATTTTGAAATATATCGTATTCCATTTTTCATATTTTTTTTCCAATATTAAATGCAGACTAAAAAGTATTTGTTAAGTTTCTCAATGTTTTTTGTACTTATTTAGTGTTTTATTAATTTACATCTCCGTTGTCAACGTTTGTGAAGTTCCTTCGTTTCTTTAGCATCCACTACAAGTTCTTGGCGAAGACCTCTTCAACTTCTTCTGCAACAGAAGAAGTTGAAGAGGTCTTCGCCAAGAACTTGTCAAAGTATGGGAAAAGATAAGTTAATCCGTCGTCATCTGAGGAATAATTATTGTAGGAATATATACATCTAGAAATTGAGAATAGATCAACATGAGTTTACTTATCTTTAGCTTTAGTTTATACAAGAGATAAAAAATAACAAATCATCAAGTGAAGTTTACTTAACTTAATAATTGTAATTTTTTATTCCAAATAAATAAGACTTTTCTTCTAAATTATATATATATATAAATTATATATATATCCGTACTCTAGGTAGAGAATTAACCTGTGGCATTTGTCTTGACTTACATGAAACTTTATTTTCAAGCAAAATAATAAACACGATGAGATGAAATAAATAATTGTTTTGAACAAACAAAACTTTTCAGAAAACAAGTCTTACTTTTAGGCGTAAGCAAACTGTGGCATTTGTCATTCTTACCTACCATTAAAAAAGAACATTATATATATATATAATTTAAGATTTTTTTAACACAATCACTATTCATTTCTATTAGTTTAAGAATTTCAAATACCTCAAATTCAGTATTTTACTCAACCGTATAGGTAGGTTTTAGTATTTCTCATTTCACGTACAACTTTTATAATATTTAAATCACATAGTATATTTCTAAAATATCTATTTTCTTTCATATCATTTCATCCGAAACTGACTTATGAATATAGAAAACTCTAAATAATTTCAAATTAAAATCAATATATTCTTAAAATCCTCTTAATATATATTTATGCCCATAGATCTAAATTTGATAGTTTATTTCATGAAATAATCATAGAATTTTTTTATATTTTTACTCTACCCATTTAAAATTTTATTATTCTCAATTTACACTATTGACTTCAAATCTGAGGACATAAATATATTAAGGAGACTTATAGTAGTATATTAATTTTAATTTAAAATGATTTAGAGTTCTCTAGATTTATCAACTAACTCATGCCATTCTAAAATTTAAAAGTTTGATATATTTTAAATTAAGCAAGTTTTAAGAATCTATTAATGGTATTGGTTAGAGAACTTGTGATAAATTTTATCAAACATTTACAAGTTTAATAATTCAGTGCTCTCAATTAATGCTATCGAATTCATATATGAAGGTATGGATATAGAGATTTTTAGGAGTATATTGATTTGATTTGAAGTGATTTAAAATTCTTAATGTCTATCAGTCAATTTCAAATGAAACTAACAATGGATCTATATCATTCAAAATTTTAAAATTATGATATTTTTTGAATTAGGAGACTTAAAAATTCATTAGTGGTGTTGATTAATGAGAATCATTGTCCTAAACCTTATAGAAAGTTTGTTGTAAATTTTATCAAGTCTTTATAAATTTAAAAATTTAGGATTTAGTTTCAAATGAAACTAGCGATAAATCTATACTATTCAAAAATTTAAAAGTTTGATATTTTTTAAATTAGGAAGTGTTAATTAGAATCCATTAGTGGTGTTGGTTAATAAGTATCATTGTCCTAGGCCTTATAGAAAGTTTATGACAAATTTTATCCAAATCTTTATAAATTTAAAATTTTACTATCTCAATTTACACTATTAAATTCAAGTCTGTAAGCATAATACATTAACAAGGAATATATTAATTTTAATTTGAAATGATTATTTTCATGGATCAGTTTCAAATGAAATTGATCATGATATTTCAAAAATATAAATGTGATTTAAATATTATAAAAAGTTAAGTATGCCAAACGATGCAAAATACAGTTTCAAATATAAATTAATTAGAATGGATCTTAAAATTGATATTTTTAATAAATTCTACAGTGGGATATATTTAGCATATCAGGGAGGATGGAGAACCTTTCGATAATAATTTGATAATGATTAAATGATTTGACAAATACGAGGTGTATTTTTGTAAAAAAAGTTGCTCAAAATAAATTTCAATAAGAAATATTTCTCTCTACAAAATAACACGAAAAAGAAAAAAAAAAGGGATAGATGTTAATAATAGAAGGGGTTTCTTTTATTGGAATTATGGGCAAAAGCATTCACAGGAGCGAAGAGCCCCAACAGCTCCTGCCTGTACGGTAAGAATGACCGTCGCGGTCCCTTCACCACCTTGTCGTTTGATCCCTTGCCGTATAAGGGACGGTGCGCGGTGACCACATCTCCCTCCGCCGTCCGCGGCCCCTTCTTCGCGCCCTTATCAGGGGCCTTCTTCTTTGCTGACCTCGACGGCGAGGCTGGCGTCGACTCCGGTCGAGACGCCTCGATGAACACGAACTTCTCCTTCCCGTCGCTGTGGCTCCGACCGATCGTCAAGTTCCGGATCAGGCTCCTCAGCGCCCCGGTGGAGGCGCTCTTCTTGCATCGCATCGGTGGAGGCGGAGAGGGCTCCTCCGGTGCCGCCTCCTTCTCCTCGATCAGAAGCTTGCGGATGGAGATGGGTTCAGCCTTAGCGTTCTCCTTCGATTCCGCCGGGGCGCGGCGGATGAGGTCGCGATTGAAGACAGGGTACACGGGGAGCATCCGCCCGCCGGAGAAGATCTCGTCGGCATCGACGGAGGGAAACCCAGCAGCACCTTTCAATTCGACGGAAAACTCGAAGTCATCGCTGGAAGCGTCGTAGTCTTCCTCGTTGCCGTGGGCAGCGGATTTGACAGGCGGAGGCGGTGGCTGCACGCGATGAGCGCCGCCGAAGGTAGGGGAGTCGGAGCCATCGCACGACTTCTCGTCGTACTCGACGGGGGCTCTTCCGAAGCTGGGGGAGGAGGAGAAGTAGGGAAACTTTGCCGGCTCCGGGCGTTCGGCCGCCATCTAAATTCTCCGATTCGCTTTGAGAGAGAAGACGACAGGAGAAGGCGAATTTATAAGCGGGAGAAGGGCGTTGAAAGGGAGTTCGTTATTCTCAGCCGTAGGATGCGATTGCACCCCGGTGGAAGGGGAAGATATCGAATCTGGGCCGTTGATACGATGGAGGAAACCGCTTGGCTTACTGTGAACGCGTGGAACGGGCGATGTGCCTTCGAATGTGGGGGCTTAAGTTTAGCTCTGCCTGGCTGCGGCCTGCCAATCACGTGACCAGTCTTCCAGAACGCTTAGTTTATAAATATCTTTTTATTGAATAATACTTGAAATATTAATTTATTATAATACTACATATAAAGTGCAAGTAAGCAGCTAGTTTTTGGGGCACAAAGAAATTGGTCCGATAAGCATTGACACAATTGGAACATATTATTGATTTGGATCGAGGAGTTTTTGCACCATATCATAGTATAAGATCATAGTATAAAATTTGAATGTGAAATTGTTGGAGTGACAGATTTAACGATATAAAATTTACTCCCGATAATATAAATGTAAATTATATTCCAGTTGTGCTATCATCTATGTACCGTACGCACGACAAAATCAAGCCAATTTACGACTTTTGTATATATTTTTTTATAGCCCTTCAGAGTTCAATGACAAATGCTCAGAAACTCCGTAGGAAGATGGCACTTGAATTGATTATTTTCTTAATGGACGTTGGATAAATCTTTTCAACGAATAACTAGAACATTGATTACTAGTCTCTGCTTCCATCTTTTTGAAAAAAAAAAAAACAAAAAAAAAAAACCTACCAAAGAAGTAAGCCCTTGTTATTGAGAACATTCAAATAAATCAATTTAAAATCACTATTGTTATACTGACCAAAGTTTTCCTTCATCTCGATTCCAAATGAAAAAAGAACGTTGTTAAATAAATCAACATTTAACAGTATCTAAATTTGTAAAAATGGATCTCCTACAACAAAAGGCTTAGATTCAAAGGGCAAGCGCTTGTTAAATTTCGTCAATAGTTCAGTATTATCGTAACCTAAAAACCTCCACATTGTGGGCATTCATCAAATCCATGCGGCACATGGTATTCTGTAGCATTAATTATAAGAATCCATAACCTAATCACACTTTGAATAAAAAATATAAAACTCAGGCAACTGATTCGTGACAGAAAACATACTGAAAGCGGTGTAAAGAATTAAATCGAAGATACAGGACAAACACTTAGTCATATTAAAACATATTTCCAACCGAACAAGGAATGCAATAGTAGAGCATTAAACCACAACATAACAAGGACTTTCCCCATCATGAAAATAAATTTGTATTGGAGAATTTTGCAGCAAGTTGGCATAATAAAAAACTAATTGCGAGTGAAGCAAATACGATCTTTTGTATCTCTGGATGATCAGAACAGCAGAGAATCCATACAGTGTTGGAGGCACCTTCTGCAGGAACAGCTATACTAGTGACCATATTTCTGGAACTCCCACTCACTGTTGTCTGAAAATGAAGAAAGGGTACTGTCAGATAAAAGTACGAGACAAATGCAGCAGTAAAACCTGAGATTTAAGTGGGGGGACAAGATTGTTTTTACCCAAGGGACAGACTTGACGAGTTTTGAGCCAACGGCTGATGCAATGGAAATGGAAGGCATGATTGCAGACCCCTGTTTCAAACAAGAATTATTGAACACAGTAAATGAAAAGGCAAAGAAAAACATGACAAAATAGATGGATGATCAAAGGAATGACACGCTGTAGATGTGTAGCTACAACATTACCAAAGTAGTGTTTCTTTACATACGAAAAACATCCAATATAATGCTGGGATAGAAAATGCTGAGAACCAATGATGGTTCAACAAGTGCAAAATATTCTCACTGGCTCAATGGTCCTAGAGCCAATCCACGGTTTCCTCTAAGCCAGTGTTAAATGACAAAAGAAAACCAGTAAAACACTATACATTTAAAGTTCACTGGAAGCACAAACGGACATTGATAACAAATCCATCTACGCAGCCCATATTTTACTTTAGAACAAAGCATCATAAAAGCAAACATAGGCCAGCTCATACTATATATCCCAAGAGTTATGTTGCTCAGCATAGTAGTACAACTTGGAATTACTTTCGCCTTTTTTTTCTTGTCCATTAATCGGAACAGACATAAACAAGGTGGATTGAAGAAAATGATTTTTGAGTCTCAGATCCCACTGAGTACTGACCATTGTTTAGTAAAAATGAATTTCCATAGTTAGCAATGTAAGCATTCATTTGTTTAGCATAATTTTTTCCCCAAAGAAATGTCTTAAAATTTTCTAGGAAAGTAGCTGACTTTTTGGTGTATAAATGACCCAAAAGCAACATGTGGGCAACCAAGCTCATTGCCTTTTAAAATTCTTTTAATTATATATTTATAATGTGTAAACATTTTTATCTAATCATTTTTATAATGCACAATCAGAACTTCCATATACAATCTATTTATCTAAACACTTTTATTATGTTGCAATCCAAACTTAAATTATTTCTATGCACATGAAAATGAATTGACAATGATTTATGGTGATACAAACATATATGAATCATGAACCTAGAGCCAACACAGTGGGTAACCAAGCCCATTGCCTTTTCAGATTTTTTTATTCATATATTATATTGTATAATTTTAGGAATTCCATATAACATTGCCACTTTTGTTATGCTTCAGTCGTAATTTAAATATTTCTAGATTTCATGTTTTATCTTAATTTCTATTCTCTCTTTCAGTGGTGGCACTGAAATTCCAACTAGGGCCGATTTTCCATTATATGTAAAACAATAAAATTCAAAATTCTTTTCTATTTAAATATTTTATATTTCATCAATGTTGGCATTTGGTTGTTATCTGTATTAAATTATAAAATATTAATAAAGTCAGGAAGATATTAAATAAATGGCCAAAATAGTGAAGGAATCAATTGAACAATATATTGATGAGTACCTCTTGGCTTATCAAAATTGACTTCTAGAAAAAGAAAAGCATAATCATTTGCACAAATTTAAAATATGTTTGAGGTTTGATTCAAATCATTTCCATTTATATAAACCAAACAGAAGGAAATAGAAAGAAATCCTTTTACTAATAATTTTCAACAAAACAAAGCTTAGATTCAACCATATTCCATAGCTCCTTCAATGCTGAGCAAGAAAATAATGGTAAAATTGTTCTTTCATCGTGCTTTCATAAACACCATGTTAGAAACACCTATTACTATATAAAACATGAAACAAGAACTCTAGTGAGGCATCATAACTACTTTTTAAGAAAATCATAGGTTAATTAGAAGAGTCACTTTACTGGAAATTGGAAGATGAAGATACCATGTAATGAGAATCACTCAGTAGCAAGGATAAAACCATACATTTATTTAACCAAGACATATCAGTACAGCCATCAAAATTTACAAAATTTAACTACTGAATTTGTTAGTCTAAACAATTATATAGTGTAACTCATAAAGTGACACAAAGGACACCACAATTGGTTGATAAATCATGGGGAAAGAATCAGATACCATTTATAATTTAGTTCTATGACATCTGAATAAAAATATTCCTTTAAAATTCTAACTATAGTTGGCCCAAATCAATGGTTGATGACAACTCAGGGGACACATAAAGTCTGAGTTGGTAAACAAATGTTGCTAATTTATGTAATAATTAGCTTGACAACTAAGAATTTTTAACAGAAAGGTCAAAAGCATTGTGCTTATGTGATTTTTCCTATCAGGAAACTGTAAATATAATGCCTTTTACCTGTAAAAAAGAAAGTCTAAGGCCCTGAGAGAGCAGACCCTTGAAGTACAAATTATCTCAACCATATCAAACTGCAATCATTTTTTTAAATTCCAACCATAAATAAATTATGAATGACAGCAAGAGTACATTCAAGCTCCAATACCAATTTAAGATGATGTCTGAAACAATGCTCCTATCAGATGTTTGTTCCACAGGTGTTGATAACACAAAACAGAAAAACACCCTCTACCCTATATAGCTCTAGCACTCCTTTTAGATCCAGATGCAGCGATCATTAACATGTACACCAAATCAGATACCCTAAATTAACTCATAAAGGGAGGATTTAGCTATATTTATGTTTCGTTCCCTTTCCTAGCAAATTTCATTGAGACATTATATTTCTACTAATAACTTATTATAGCATCAGGCAATCTGGGGGATCATCTAGTATGTTACTGTGCACTTTTATTATCGGTTAGATCTCAAAATCATTCCCCCAGCACACACTACATACAGTCTACCATAATACTAGAAGAGATATATCTAACTCTCTCCATATCCAACTGCAAACAATCACCCTTAAATCAGTATAAACTTCTCCTCAAATTGTACTCTGAGGTACTTTTTCAACTTTGTAATAATATGAGAGACAGAATGATTCATGGTCAATCTGTAGGATTAGTTGTTACCTCAACCTATTTTTAAGCAATCAAAAAATAAAACTAAAGCAAAATTTAAACAACGTTGTAAAATACTAAAATTATCGGTTGTGCTTTGCTCTAAAAAGTCCTTCAATTTGTTGCTAGAGCCAGTGAAACAAGAAGCATACCCCAAGCCACTGTGCACTCTTCACTAGTCGCACTTGCCTGGTTAGCCTGACACTCGATGCCTATAAAAGATCACAGACCAACAAAGTCAAACAGTGAACAAGTAATCAAAACCCTAATCGTAGAAACTTAACCTGAAGAAACACTAAAAGAAGGGCTGATGAAAACCAATAAATCATGGAAAGCGAGGGAACTCACAGAGATCCATGATGTGATTCCTACAAATAGCGCAGTTGTCCACCACGATATCTGCAAAACAACATCAAATTAGTCTATCAATCCGGGAGACTCAAACATAGAAAATCAAATAAACTAAAGCGTAACAAGAGGAGAATCCCAAATGGATTTCACGAAAACTTGCGACTTGAGCGCTTACCCCAGGCCCAGAGGGCGACAGCGTTCCATTTCTTAATCTCGAACCTCTTTGGCTTTTTAGCAGAGGATGAAGCGATGGAGGAAGGCGACACAACGTCGGCGACGATTGAACCTTCACCGTCTGGAACCATGTCGACGTCGGTATCAAGAGAAGCCATGGATCGGAGGAGGATCGGCAGCCGGACGCAGCGAGGCGGAGTCTGGGCGCTGCCCTAATTATTTATAAGCTGCTTGATTTGGGAAATTTAAGTTGGATTTTATTTTTTAAAAAATAACATCTCTAGACTTTGTCTATTATTTAGTTTGATTTTTTTAAAAACAAAATTGGGAAATTTTGATTAAAAAATAGTTGATTCCAGCTTTTTTATTTTGAATTCTTTTTTCCTTCAAAATATTCCTAATTTTATAAAATTACTTTTTTTTCTTCCTAAATTTTCTTAAGTCAAAATTTTATTATTCTTTTCAATAAAAATATCATTTAATTCATGAAATAAAATTTATATAAAAACATATGAGTTATTTTGAATCATTATAAAGTTTTAGTTAAAATTCCTTGATAGATGCTTACATGGTCCTCTTTTTATTTCCTAATCTGTACAAAGAAACCACTGCATTATGAGATCCATGTAATTTTTTAAAAAAAAAAATTAAATGAAACCATTGTATTGTGAAATTCATGTAAAAAAATCTAGCTTCTTTTAGGTATCGAGCTTAATTATTTTGATTTGTGTGGGAACTATAAATGTTTGATTGGAAATATCTTTGGATGCCTAAATAGGTATCAAGCTTAATTATTTTGAATAAAAATAAAAAAAGAGTTTTAGCAATGTATTATGAAATTCATATAAAAATATCTTTGGATTTTCAAGCTTAATTATTTTGAATAAATAAAGAGAGCAATGTATTATGAAATTCATATAAAAATTATTTTTCTTACTGAAAAAATAGCATGTAATTCTTAAAACTAAGAGGTTTCTAATAAAAACCAAAATAAAATTGTTCTACGCAACTGGCAGAAACTAAGAGTCGGTGGTTCTAACTCTAAAACTACTCAATCGAAATCAAAGTAAATGGAATATCATCTTTGAGATCCTTATAATTTTGTATTAGCCAAAAAAAATTCAACTATTCTTTTTCTTGAATATGATGAACACTGCAATTGATTTTTCTTTTGAGCTATGACAATCTTTAAAAGTAATAAAAATTATTTATTTATTATCGAGTAGAGACAGAAAGGACACTGAAAGCTGTGCTGTCTGGAAACGGCGAAAACACTTACGTCCCCGTTTCTGAAACGTTGGGAAACGATCACCCTCGCCAGGCTCTGGAAACGCAAGTCCCTCTACTCAGGCTCCTTGTCCGCCCCTTCCAGTGGCTCCCTGCTCCCTCGCCTGCAAGGTATTCGATCGTGCGCTTGCTGGCATAGGGCAGCATAGAAAGGAGAAGGTTGCTGCTGGTGTTGGTGGCTTGGAGAAGAAGACAAAGAAGGATTAGAGCTGGGAGAAGAAGACGAAGAAGTATTAGGGCTGCTGTTGCTGGTGTTGTCTGTTTGCTGGATCTGTTTGCTGGATCTGTTTGCTGGAGAAAGAGAGAGAATAAAAATTAGGAGAAGAGAAGAGGAAGAGCGCGGCTTGTGGCAAGATCGTGATCAAAAGAACCGTGAAGAGTATGTCCTCAGGAGACACCTTCCTGAGATCGTTCCCCTCCCTCCGGTCCCCAAAACACCACGATTGTGGCCGCAGACGACGGATCACCAAAGACCTACCAAACCACCTCGTCGACGTCAGTCGATCACAGAAGAACGCAGCATGATCCAGCAGCGGAAGGAGATCAAACCGTGAAGAGCGATCGAGAAGAGACGAGAGGCGACCGAAAGACCTAGGGACGGAGCTCGGCGGAGAGGATTCTCTGCGAAGGTGGCAGAGGAGGGCGAGGGATCGGGAATGGAACTCGAATCGGAGTGCGCCCAATCACTTGAGTTGGGGTTTTATTCGGGTGCGTGTGGGAAAATGACAAGGAAAACGTCGCCGTTGATCAGCAATCCAGCGGCTCCAAGATTTTGTCCTTTTATCGCTGTTATTTATCATTATTATTATTTTGTAATGTGATTTTGGATTTGGACAATAATAATAAAAAACAGGAGGATAAAATAGGCAATAATGATAAAGATTTCGCCGTCGCGGATACTGACTATTGCCGTTTCCAAATCTGGAAACTTCAACTACTGCCGTTTCCCCGTCCCCGTTTCCGCGTTTCC
>NW_027433310.1:0-1922 GCF_044706935.1 Curcuma longa
TGTTGGGATGTATACCAGAATCCTAGCTATCAATGTAAATAAACATTCTGAAATGAGAATTACTTTTGGTCAATGTTTGCATTTAGTTTTTATGCAAGTGTCCACTTAATCTATATTGTAGATAAACATGGTGTGCGGAGTCACACACAGAAGACCATGTTATCAGTTCCTTATAGATTATAAACAGTGTTCACAACCAAGATGGATTGGACAAACCATTGGACTGGTTGTAGTGTAATTTGGTCTTAGTCTGTCTTGACTATAGAATTACACTAGTACACTTAGTGTGTATTGAGCAGGACCACCTGAGGATTGTTCGATTTATACTGACTATATAATCGAACTAAACCTCTGTTACTATCGATGTACATGCTCTTAATCCCAATATAATAACAAACACATGTACTTAGTATATACTTCTTTGATTCATCAACGGGTGAGATTTAGAGCGATAGATCAAAAGGCCCGATGAGTTGGGAAGTAGTATTATGCACATGGTGTGTTGTTGATTATAGAAGGAAACTGTGTCCTATAATCTAGGCTGATGATGTCCCCTTGAGGAGCTCATAAAGGATTATCATGTAAGCCCTGCAGGCGGACTTAGTTCCACATGATAACAAAGGTTGAGTGGTACTACTCTTGGATTAGAAGTTAATTAAATTCGAGTTGTCAGTAACTCATTTAATTGACGGACATACGATATCTTAAACACAGGGAGATTAATGTACTTATAGTAAGAAGGAGCCCATAATATAATATGGGATTGGTGCGGTAGTGCAATAATAACTCTTTAGTGGAATGAGTTATTATTGATGGACTTAAGCTGTGTGTTCAGGAGGAACATGGGAAGCTTAAGCCCATCGGAGGCCAAAACCAATTCCTCCTCGAGGTCCCTACTGTAGCCTCTGAAAATCCTCGAATCCACCTAAGAGAATTCTGGAAGAGTTTCGGATAGGAAATTCTGTTGAGAATTTTTCTGGAAGAAAAATTCTATTAAGAATTTTTTTCGGAGAAAAATTCTGTTAGGAATTTCTGTTAAGAAATTCTGTTGAGAATTTTTCTGGAAGAAAAATTCTATTAAGAATTTTTTTGGAAGAAAAATTCTGTTAGGAATTTCTGTTAAGAAATTCTGTTAAGAATTTCCGTTACAAAATTCTATTAAAGAATTCTATTTCTTCCGCAGACAAAATTTGTTAAAAATTTTGTAAATTAATTTTGTTAAATTAACAAAATATTAATTATGGAATCTCGCTAAATATTAGCGAGATATAATTAAAAAGATTTTGTTAAAGATAAGAACAAAATTAATAAATGGAAATTTATTAAAAAGATAACTAATCTTATCCGATTAGATTTTATTAGATTTATTCTAATAAAATTTTATAAAAAGATTTATTTCCAAATAAATCTGGATAAGATAAGATTATTAGATTCTTTCTAATAAAATCTTATAAGAGATTTATTTCTAAAATAAATCTAGATTGTTTCTAATAAATTTTTCTTAAAGATTCTATTAGAACTTTTCTAACTGAATCTGGATAAGAAAATTTATTAGAATCTTTCTTAAATTTCCATGATGGCTTGGCTATATAAAAGGGGGTTTAGAGGAGGCAAAAACAATCAAATCCTTTTTGTTTCTCTCCTTGAAGCCGGCGGCAACAAGAAAGCCTTCTCTCCTTTTCTTTTCTCCCGCCACCCCCCTTCTCCCTTTTCCTCTCTTTAGGGCCGGCGCCCTCAAGGATTGCTTCTCCTCTTCTAATCCCTTTAGGACCGGCGCTCCTTTGGTGAATTCATCCTCTTAGGGTCGGCGGCCAAGAACTAGAAGGAAGGAGAAGAAAGGTAGGAAGAAAGGAAGGCTTAGTTGCTAGTTTCCTTGCCATCGGAAGAGAAGAGTTTTGGTGGAGATATCTCGAAGGATCGTT
>NW_027433311.1:0-2666 GCF_044706935.1 Curcuma longa
GTGGCCACCGGTGAAACCCTCTCCGTCGTGCCAACTCTAGCTGCTGGAATTCACCCAATTGATCGGATTTCAACTCCTCAAGGATCAAGCAATGCAATGGATTTGGTTTGGGTGGAAAGGGGCTGCTCGTAGAGGTACGCGTCCAAGCAGGGGATCGCATCGCGGGAGAAGAAGAACAGTGGCGCAGCCACTGTTCACTTCCTAAGTTGGAGCTTTAATACCCTCGATTAATCAACCAATCTAGAACGTCCAATCTTGATCTTGTGATTGAGCTTTGATCTGGGGTTTAGGGCAGCCTAGGGTTTGTGAAAAATTCAGGGATTTTGATCAAACTTAAGTTGGGTCATGTTCTCCATGTGGCTTGATCAATTTGGACAAATTTAACTTGATTTGACCGTGGTTGAGCTCGTGTTGGGTCCGATTTGAACTCTACAATCAATTAAAACTCAATTAATGCAAAATTTACCATTAAATCATGAAAATTATAATCAAGCTTCAGATTATGCAATATAGGACAAATACGATCAAATCGATTCATTTCATAATTTATTTTCATGTAAAAGCCCAAAAATTGAATCGATTAAAATCATAAAAACCCTAAGTCATCACTAAACCTAATAGATTTTTTTAAATATCAGGGCGGCCAACAGAATTAACAAAATCTTCAAATCATCAAAGGGATGCGGCTCGCCATGGCCATGTGGGCCACCATGGTCTAACCATGGTCGACGCTGGAAGACCTAATATGGTTGTGTCAGTTAACAGAATTAATAGAATCTTCAAATCATCAAGGGGATGTGGCGCGCCATGGCTGTGTGGGTCACCATAGCCTGGCCGTGTGGGCCACCACATGCTAGATGTTGGAAGATCTAACACCATCATGTTGATTAACACGGTCAGGTCGTGTTTGATGTTGGACATCCTGTTTGTGCTATGATGTGTGTTCTGCCTCCAAGTAGGGTGCACGATTGTGGTGATGGCCACGGGTAGATCGTGTAAGGTGCTGGAATGAGGTTGTTTGTCTCTAAATGCATCCAATTACCGAGATCTTCATGTCCTATCAATAGAAAGTGCAAACTAATAGCCACCTGATGTTTTCCAATCATACCGCAATTGCACGATGTCATCAAATAATAAAAAATGTATCATCCTCTAGGGTTGTGTTTGTTGGTGAAGGAGCGTCAAATGATCGAACATGAGTTTTGATAATGGCAAAAGGTTCAAGTTAATTTTGTAAAGTGATCTAATGAGCTTAATTAAGTGTGCAGGTAGCACAGGGAAGCCCTAATTGCGGCTAAGCAAGGGAAGCCCTAGTTACGGCTAGGCAAAGAAAGTCCTAGTTGCAGCTAGGTAAAGGAAGTCCTGATCTGAAGGATTAGGCAGAAGACCTAGTTTGGAGGACTGGGCAAGGAAGTCCTAGTCAAGAGGAATAGGCAGGAAGTCTTGGCAAATGAAAACATCAAGCAGGAAGTCTAAACAAGTTTGGAGGATCGAACGTCTAACAGTAGATGACCTAGGGGCCAAGGATCAATGCTGAGTAAAAGTCCAACAGGTCTGGAGGACCTGGTTAGCAAAAGGTAAATTCTCCCGAGTGGTGTAGATGAGGATGTGTTCCCGGTAAGGGGAACAGTAGGCGTCGATCTAACCTAGGATTTCACTAGAAACCTAAGTCAAGACCAAATAATTTATAAAACTGTTATCCTTCCTGTTATATTTTGATTTTGGACTAACTTGTTATGTAGGAAAGGAAAGGTTGAAACTTTGTGATTCAGGCGCCCTTATTTGGATCTAGACGACTGGATGGTCCAAGCGCCTAGATGGTTTTTAGGCGATCGGGCGTCAGTCGAACGGACCAACGAGGCAGATGAGGTGGCAGAGTCCTAATGGTTGGGATACCTCAGCCTTCAGGCAGCCAGAGAGGTTCCAGGTGTCCGAATCTGGATAAGGTGTTGCAAAGTCAAAGTAGATCCGACAACCTCCACGTTAGCATACAGGTGCACGAAAGGGATACAGGCGCCTGGAAGATGCCAAGTCAGTATCGAAAGTGGGCTGACGGGATAACGTGGAGGTACCCAGAAGGACTTCTAGGTGTCCGGATCAGGCCATATAAGCAGCTACGAGAGGGAACCCTAGTATCAACTGAAGTGCATTGAGAAGCTACACCAACTACTACACATCCATTACTACTCTCTATCGGTATAATTCTATATTGCTTTCTATATTTGAATTCTTTGGACGGTATACGTTTATCGCTCCTAACTCATTTGTAAAAGTGCTAAACTCCTTCTTGTAAGAGGGGAGTTCTTATAGTGAATTGCCCATTGAAAACGATCACTGATCGTGGGCCTTGGAGTAGCAACCTGCGGTCGTGAACCAAGTAAAACCAACTATGTTCACTTTTATTCTTTTCCCGCTGCAAATTCTGATATTGTGTTTTACGCAATTTGTAAAAAAGTGAAAACGCGAAATAACACTATTCACCCCTCTCTAGCGCTCCTATTCGATCCTACAGTATTGTTGAGTACCAAAATATTCAAGAAGCGGATTATCTAGAAAGGCGAGGGGAAGTGTGTTGTGAAAGAGAACTAAAAGTGATCGAGCGAGAATGGTTAGAAAGCTAGTTTAGAAGGCACAATCCTAGGATTTCAATTTCACTAAAAAAATGC
>NW_027433312.1:0-3786 GCF_044706935.1 Curcuma longa
CAGCAGTTGACTGCTCATAAATCAGACGCACACAGAAAAATTAGTCGAGCCAGAGGAAGACATGAGTCGACTGGGCAGTCGACTTGTACTAGTCGACTGATCTTGGATCAGTCGACTGCTATTTGAACGTTGGCGAAGATTGGCAAGCATTTAATGCGCTTTAATACGAGATTTTGTTGCCGATTGAAGCCATCAGTCGACTGGCCCTGCCAGCAGTCGACTGATGCTGAAGAATTATAAAAGAAGCCTGCTCGAGATCAACTCAAGAATTCTGCTATTCTTTCATTCTTTCTCGCTTCTTTTAAGAACGTGTTGTTCTCTGACTTTGTGCTTTCTTCCTCTCCTCCTGAACATTATTATCTATCATTTTGAGGAGATCGAAAGAGTTGTAAAGGTTTCTCCGCCTTCGAGGTTTTCGAGAAGGAGAAGATTCATAGTGCATCGGGTGTGTGCGTGCGTGTGGATCCTTGGATTAGTCACCTCTGCGGAGGTGGATACCAAGTAAACAAATCGAGTTAGCATTGTTCTATTGTTTTCTCTTTTATATTTTGCTTCCGCTAACACTCTTGCAGAGAAACAATCAAAAATCGAAAAATACTATTCACCCCCTCTAGCGAACCAACCGATCCTAACACTATTCACCCCCTTTAGCGAACGCACCAGTCCCAACAGAGTTTACTTGATAGGTCACACCAACCTTGTTGGGAAGACCCTAGTCATGTGACTCATGCAATTCAATTCAATTTGTGTACTCTTATATTTAATTGTTGACTTCGTAATGTTATTTATGTAGGTCTCTATTTGACTTTTACTTAACATAGTTGGAGAGCCACTCATCTTTGTTCACCTACTTTAGGTATATCTATAATAATAGTTATTTATTGATAGTGGATATTATTTATCTACAATAATAATTACTTTAATATTAGTTATTGTTATAACAATTTAGTAGTAATTAATTATGTTATTATTGTTGTTGAAGTCTATACTAAAAAAAATGATAAATCCCAGTTAGCCTCATTGACTATCTCTGGGGGTGATCGACCCGGCCCCACGGAAGTTTCACACCGACCACCAGGGTAAATTGAGAAGTGCACACAGCGACCAGCCCAGACGCCCAACATCCTTTGATTGCGCTCCCCATTTGAAGAAAAATTCTTGCAAATACGCCGTAGTTGGTGTTAGTGAGAGTCCTAGAGTCAATCATTTGATGATTGTTGTATGGACTCATTGTATCAAATTATTACATTTTATAAAGGCTTAGATTCATGTGATGAATCAAGTTTGGGTTAAGTGTAATCCAAACTAGACTAGTTGAGTTGATTTAATCAACCTTGGAGATTAGAAGTCAAGTTTGACTTGACTTGAGATGGGAGACTTTTTGGTCAAGTTTGACTTGACTTGAGGGTCAAGTTACTTGACTTTGTGCTACATCATCATCAAGTTTGACTTGACTTATGCCACCTCATGGTCAATGCTTGACTTGATCAATTGACTTTGAGTTGAGGTGGCATAAGTGGTGGCCAATGATGATGCTCCACATCATCAAGGGTTGCCACCTCATGGGGGTTACAAATGAGGTTTGTAACTCATGGGGTTTTATGACATTTAATTGGGATTAAATGGGTGTAAGTGATCGGCCACTTTTAGAGTGGTTTTGGAATTAGATTTTGATAATTCTATTCATTCTCTTCTTCTTCCTCCAAGAGTTCTTCTCCTTCTCCTCTCCTCTTCAATCTGGTCGAAACTTGCTAGAGGTGCTAGCACACCTTGTGTTTCGATTTTTTCACCATATTGTCAGTGTGGATACCAATAGAGGAGCGGCCTTGACGTTCTTGAGATCCGGCACCGTTTTGGACGAGCGGGATACGCGAAGGGCACTCACCGAAGGTAAATCTCTTCATGTAGATGTAGAGTACTTAGAAATATGTACAAGAAAATAGTTTTATATTTTTCACACGGATCCGGTGGCATGGACTTCCGGGGTTTCCGCAACGCAAAAGCGATTTTTGCGGCTCAGAAAGTCCAACAGTGGTATCAGAGCCACGTGCGAAAAACTTGTACATGTTTTTCTTTTGTAATTTTTGTATTAGATAGAAAAATTATAGATCTATATGTTTCTGTAATTTTTCTAATTTTAAATATTTTATGAGAATTTTTCTCGTAGAGGAGAAGCAACAAGTGTTCGGACACTTGTAGGCTTCATCCACCGAGAAAAACTCTCCGGATCGGCAAGATCTCGCCCCAAAATTTTTGGGACAGCGAAGGAAGGTGCTGTAGATCGTGTTGGGACACTCGTGAAGGTTATTTCGTGAGTAGGGGTGCTGCCCCTAAACCCCGCAAGGGGCTATGTCCCGCGATCGCGCCCGAAAACGCTTAGCGGGTCCGCCGCGGAGATGCGTCTCGTAAAATTATAAAAATCAGTAGGAAAATTATAGAAATTTATGAAAAATACATAATTTAGAATTATGTATCAGATTGTGATTGTCATGGCCCAAAAACCCAAAAAGTTTGGATGTTATGTGTTGTAATTCATAATACGGCCTGCGCGCCGTTTTGTGTGATGTGGGTGTTGTATTTGATATGCGACCTGCGAGTCGTGCCTTTCCTTTTATATTCTGGTTGTAAATTAGATTTAGACTCGAATGTAACTCGAGTTTCTGATTTGTAATGTACAAATTAAGGCGGTGGAGAGTCCACTCGGAGACGGAGTTACGAGGAGGGAGCCGGCGACACATGGCGGTCAAATGGAGGCGCTTGGAGAAGCGGCTAGACTTAGGTTGACCATCCGATCTTCTCTTTGGCTAGAGAAGATCGTAGTAGGGCCATGACATAGCACAATTTATTTTATTTATGTTTATGCTTGTGTGTATGTGATGCATGCTAGTGTAGGATAAATAAAACCTTGATGCGTATAAGATACAAATCACCGATTCGATTAGATCGTAATCAATTCAACTCTAATAATGCCTACCACGTTTTGATACCCATCACTACCTCGATCATATGTTGTTGTTGAATCTGCCAAAGCAGAGCAATGCATATTATCTTGGTAGGGTGCGGAGGGACAATCTTGGTCTCGCCTATCAAAGCATGGGTAAGAGTAACCTCAATTAAATTAAGAGTAACTAGTTACCTCAATTAGATTGAGTTAAAAACTATATGTTGGTGCAATCTTGCCCCAAGCAGTATTGAGTTTTAATGTTTGGCTAAAACATGTTTAAGTAAGGCAATGTTGGTGATCTAACGTGTGTGAATTGAGTTCACAGGAAAGTCCAGGTTAGAAGACTTGGCAAAAGGTGAAGTCCCGGAGGCGCGGCCTCTTAGCAAAGGTGAAGTCCCGGAGACGAGGCCTCTTGGCAAAGGACTTAGCACGACGAAGCTGAGGGAAACGTCTCAAGCTAGTGCAAGGAAGGGCACGAGGCTTGTGGAAGGCGTTTGAAGGTTTGCGTCAAGGCTAAGGGCTGAAAAAGAAGCTGAAAAGGGAGTTTCAGCTTGGTCAGTCAACTGAAATTGTGATTCAGTTGACTGATCAGAGCATCAGTCGACTGGACTGTAATTTCAGTCGACTGATGGCTGAATAAGTCACACACAGAAAGATCAGTCGACCCAGAAGAAGGCAGTCGACTGGCCTATGAGCAGTCGACTGGAATTCAAACGTTGGGCTAATTAATGCAGCAATTAATGCAGATTCTGTAGCCGTTGAAGCCCATCAGTCGACTGATGTCATGAAAAACATAAAAGACAGCTGCGAGATTGAAGAGAGCACTTCTTCTTTTCGAATAC
>NW_027433313.1:0-18479 GCF_044706935.1 Curcuma longa
AATATAAACCCCAGCTTAAGGTAATGGCACCGCTTGCCCCACCTCCGGGCAAGGCACCGGCATCACATGCCTACCTCCAGACCCGGCACCGGTACTGCCTGCCTACCTCTAGACCTGGTATCGGCATCGCCCGCCTAACCCCAGACCTGCCTCCAGACAAGGTAATGGCACCGCCTACCTACCTCCGGGGTAGGGTACCGGCATCACATGCCTACCTCCGGGCAAGGCACTGACAGCACGTGCATACCCCGGGACAAGGTACCGTCGCCGCAGGTTTACCTCCGAGCAGGGCACCGGCATCACAGGCCCACCTCTGGACCCGGCATCAGCATCGCCTGCCTACCTCCCGACGAAACACCAGTAGCGCACGCCTACCTCAAAACTAGATACAAGCACCGCAAGCTTACCTCCGGACACCGTCCGGCACCACATGCCCACCTCCGGGCATGAGCCCAGCAAGGGTCGCCGGACAGCTTGACAGATACTTCCCAACTAGAGCAAGGTCACTCGCACCTATACGCCCTAGGAACATCTCCCTTAATCGGCCACTCCCGACCTCCGTCCGCAAAAGGAGCAACAGCAGAGGATCCACGCCAACCTTCCCACCCAAAAGCCGGAGGCTCATTGACAAGAATGAGAACCTAGACCAATGAGAACCTAGACCAAGTCTCCTACTTGGCCCGGTCTAATCCCCATCATCCAAAGAAAATACCACGGGCAGGTATGACCGTCGGATAAAGATCTACAAATCCAAGACACCAGATAATCAAAACCCCTCAAAGATTATCCTTATCCCATCAATAGCGGATCAGTAGCCAATCACGGGCACCGAGATCCTAAAATATCGCCCCCCTACCGCTATATAAACGGTACAGGTATGACAATGAACTCTCTGAATGCTCAAAAATGCGAACTTCTTTGCTCGTTGCCTGACTTGAGCATCGGAGTGGCCACGCGGGACTCCCCAGCGCCCCACTGACCCGTGCGTTCAGTTGTTGTCTCCTCAGGACCCCTCCCCTCGATATGGCAGTACAAGTTGACGCGGCCTCCTCTTGCCTGGTGTTGTGGCTGTCATCGGCAAGGAGCCGGAACAAAATATATTCTGGATAAGACCTCTAAAGTTGAGATTCTTTAGGATGTTTAGAACCCATGAAAAGAGAGAGTTCTTTTGATTAGCTCTAAGTGGCTTTCATTAGGTCTTACAAATGCGATAAAAGACCTGAATTGAAAAAGATTATTTTTACATTACACTTTCTTTCTATATTCACTCGAGGTAGTATTTCTGTTATCAACAAATGAGCTACTACCTGAGTGTGAAGAACTTGATGCCTTATTACTATAAGACAAATGCATTTGTTACTCCATGCAACAATGGACACTACTAATCATGTAAGAGTTAACATGTTACAACTCTCTATAGTCTATTGAACACAATGCAATGATTTGCAAAAGATGCAAATCAGTCCATATGATATAATAATTTTAATTAAAACTATTATAACATTTAGCAATTTTTTAAAAAAAATTACTGCATGAACTCAAACAATTCAAGATGCACATTCAGTGAATACATTAATTATATTGTAATCCTAATATATATTGATTTCACATGTTCACGAGGATGAGTTAAAATCCTAAATCATACACTGTGAAGCAAACATTTGAATAATTTTTCACATATTTCCACTAAAGAACAATGAGAAAGCAAGATAATCAAACAACGAGGATGAATGAAAAGTGAGTGTCCGAGGACAACCCTAAAGAATTGTGGAAAGGACTTCACAAAATGCGCGTCCTCTCGATCAACTTTTCTGGGTGGTCAACTTAGGTTAAAGTTGTTGGATCGGCAAGGTAAAAAGGTAATAGAGAAAAAATATTTATTTAAAAGACCCTTTAGATATTTTTTCAACATATAATATATTTTTTACTATAATAAAAATAAAGATGTCATTTAAATTTTTATCTAATTTGGTGTTGATTGGCAATGAAATTGTCACTTTACCGGCTCCCCAAAGTGGCCCTCACTATCTTGAATGGAGTAAATCATAAGGGACTTTATCCTTAGTGATAGGTTTCATCCACGCTAGAATTTGACATCAAGTCTATCCATCTGTGTCAATTCATGAGAACCCTAATTAAGTGTTGATGAAACATCAAATCGTTATGAAGTGAAATTGGCAATCCATATAACCAGGACAATGTAACTTAGCTATCAGCACATGACATACCATGACAATACCTACACTGAAATTCTCACGTATTTTATTTCTATTTTGGTCCATGTCATACACTGCAGAATAGGTTGATTGATCATGGTCCTTTGTACGTATAACTATCGTATAAAGGATGGAGAGGCCAATAAAAATATTTTACATAAAATACATTCAATGTGACAAAAAAGTGATAATGTTCACCTCAAATGTCCCTCCTGACCCTATAGTGATTTAAAAAGAAATGAATCATGATAATTGAAGGACCTCTTCAACTAAAAGAGATTTTATTCTTCATAGAATTATTTTCTAACAATTTGATCACTGTTTTCATATGATAATCTACCTTCCAAATAGCAACTAAAATATATCCTTGAGAGCAAATAGAATACATTCAAGATTATAAAATGGAAGATGTCAAATATTCATTGTGATAGTTAGATTTCAAAATTAAAAAAATTATAAATGATAATTAAATTTACTATATTATATAAAATTAAATATTAAACTATAAATCAAAATATATGAGAAAGATGATAAAGATATTAAAACAGATATATGAACATATAAAATAGACTTTGTTATATATGAATATATATTTAATACATCAATAAATACCCAATCAGACAAAATCATAGTAAATATGTATAACTACTGTATTGTGTTTTATATATATAACTACTTTTAAAGTACATAAATTTATTTTATTTTTTTACTTTTAATATTGTTCTTGCTGTTTGCTTAAACAGTTGAGACGTAAAACAGAGCCTTTGCACCACGTGAGATAGCTATTCAGATCAGTCTCACTGCCAGCCCACAAGAATATTGAGGTACTTTTTTTTTCAACCTTATGCGATATCTACCCTGAACAAAACACGGTGACATCTCAAATACTTTAATACGGTAACTAGGTAAATTATGCTAATATCCACTTGCAACTCTTTTTTTTTTTTTTTTTTTTTTGCACACGGTAAGTTAATTTGACTTACATTTGATATAAAACCTATTCCAAAATCAAGAAAGCCTTGAGTTTCTTAAATAACAATAATAGGTGAACATCAAGATGGGTATGAAACCCTTCAAAATGGACTCAAATAGCAGTCCTACTCCATTCGTCAGTCAGTCGCTGTTTGGAAGATACACCCTATGGAAATTGTTCATACTGAGCTTTCTTCGACATGTAGGGCATTTCTTTTGTGCTTGAATGGAGGCCACAATGCAGCTCTTACAGAAAATATGGCCGCAAATAGTTGACGAGGCCTCAGTCATTGTGTTCATGCAGATAGGGCAAGAGAAAGTTGGTTGCTTTGGTGGATCTTGAATGGATTCAACCACCTTCTTGCCCTACAAATAAATATGCAACTCAGCAAAAATAATTCTAAACCTTACGATAGCAAAAGTTTTTAAGACAAGACTAGCAGGATCAGTCTGAAAATAAAACCATCTTGGATATTACAATAGATGTGGGCCATGTCAGCTCGCTTACTCTTGTCATCATTCTCACTTTCATACCAATACTCTCTGTTTTAATGGCCCTAGGGTCGTGCAATGATGCTCTAACATGCAGTGATTAAATAAATATAGAGATGGTAACGCATTATATGTAGTAGCTTATAAAACAATTTTCTGCAAAAATGAACTTGAGTCCCAAGGTTTACAAACGAAAGGATTATCCAACTCAATGGCATTCTTAGTGAAGGAAGTCTATCAATAGTTCAAACATTGTTCAGAAAAAGGCGCGTGAATGCTTCGCTAAAAGTGTTCACAAACTCATTCAAAAATCAAACAGTTTGCAAATCCAAATCAGTATTACACGGTTTCATATTTGTGTTCGACTTTTTAAGAGATTCAATTTTTTCCTATCATATTTTAGATAAGAATAAATATCTCTTATGAGTAACAGAACAGATGATGTTTTCCTCAACTTATCCTCTTTCCTTCATGCCATATAGGAAGATCATTCCACAAGATCAAAGTAGAGAGAATGAAATACAGGACACTTTCTTCCTATCCTTACTACCTTACTACTGCAGTAGTAGTCTCGCAAATCATTTCAAGAGTGTGCAGTGAAGAGTGTGCACCTCTCTCAGATCAACCACTTGCTTGAATAACAATCCCACCATCTTTCTTACTACTAAGTCCACTATTTCATTATGAAGTTTCATGTCACAAAATTTGTTGACGGCCAAAATTGCTGAGATCAGCTAAACAAAGAATGATACATTAGAGGCCGATTAGATCTTTTGGCCTAACTAGGCTAGTTTCATGTCAATACAGTTCTATTTCATCAATTTGTCAAAACTCACAAGTCCTTCTCTGGTCAATATTGAATATCCAATAAGTCCCATAAATTTGGGAGGCCCAACAATATCAATCCAAAGTTCAAGATAGCCTGCTAGTACTGGGACGGACCAATTTAGAAGATTATGATTCAACATTTTAAAGCATGAATATTTGCATATTGAGTAACTCCTTGTACATTTTTATTAGTATATATCAAAGCGGTTTAGATACCTTGTCGTGCCGACAATCACCATGCTTGTGTGTTTGCCTCTGTATGTGCAGAAGGTCACAAACAATCAACTGCATGAGGAACATCTAAGCATACACAAATGGTACAAGAAGAATATTACCTTTGAATTTTCATCTTGCAAATCTGGATAAAGATCACAATTAATGACTATTTTGTTTCTTGAACTTCTGGCTGTAGCTACTGTGAAAATCCAAAACAAAAAAAGCAAAAAGGAGAACAGTTTAACTAACCATTATACAGAAGCAGCAAATATTTGACATAAGACCAAAGGAGATACAGACAAACTAGGGAATGGAAATGGGATTGCAAAGGGCAAAGATTACTTATCCAGCCTCACCCCATTATGGGCCAGAGATGGGGCACAAGGATGGTCTTCTTTTCCCATCTCGCCCCAAAAGAATGGAGGGAGTGGTGTAAAAAGAAAAAAAAAAGAGTAAAAATAGACTTAGTAAATTAACTAATATTTTAGATCTAGTCCAATATGAGAAAAGCAGGATAGACAAGCTGGCAGGCCTGGCTTTTTTCATTTGAGGGACGCCTTATTAATACATGTATTACAAATAGACTGGGGAGGTCTGTCTAATAGGAGTAGAGGCAGTTCTATATAAATCTAACACATTTTTTAAAAAATAAAATTAATCTAAAAGAATTCAAAAAAAAAAAAAAGACAGCTTTACTGAAAATTGCAGGAAGTTATTGAAAACCATCAACTCAATAAAGATGCATAGCTAGGAAAAAATTAAAAAAAGTTTATGACTATCAAGAGAACTATTGGTTGATCAATTATAGTCCCTATAAAGATAGAATGATTTATACAACTTAATGTAAAAAATTTCGTGGAAATGGCCCAAATACTTGGTGCCTTGCAACTTGATATTGTAGCATGTGAGAAACACACACTGCCACTATCTACCAGTGTGGGCAACACCAACATTTTGTTCTACAATAAATCATGGAGATTTGATCAAGCAGTTTCTTTAATTTATTTATAAAATCTTAAAAACAAAGAAAAAAAACATGCTTTTATAATATTATGGTTCAATGGACAAGGAATGGGTTCATCATGGTTGCTGACAAAAACTTATCAACTACACCAGTTACATGTGTGCAACGATGGCACCTACAAACGAGGGTATAAATCTCCCCCGATGCAGTCTAGGAAAGTCAGTGTACATAGTTCACTCACTGGTAATGCTATCAACACTTGTCATGCATTAGCTATCATCCAATGATCATAGAATAACAAAAAAAGAAGATAAAGTATAATTACACAACCTAGATCAAGTTTAATGATACACCTTAGGATTAAGGACATAGCAGACTAAAGTAAGACCAAATCTGGCTGGCTTTCCATTCTCCTATCAAGTAAAACGAAAAACAGGAGAACAAAACAGAGGAACAGAAAAGATAATGGACAATCAGAACCATATCAATACTTGGATCAATGGGGAAGTGTGTGATGTTCCAAAAAGCATTGATGCTGGAAAGATAGAAGCAAGATTCAAAATCTCAAATCGTGCTGGAGTTTTGGACTTTGACTCTATGGATACCGTATAGTACCAACCATATCAATGCCTCAACATATGGTACTAGTGGAGAATTGGATGGAGGGATGAGACGAAAAAAGTAAGAAGAAAACACATCTATATTTCTAACTCTCATATGTGCAATTTCATCGTATTGTATGAAAAAATGCTATAAAAGACAACGCATGTCATTTCAGTTTGTAGCATGTTAAAGGGTGTTATTGTACAATAATGATTGACATGATTGACACAACAATATGGGATATATTTCAACTTATCCTATGCCAAGTAATTTTCAATAGTTTCAAGCTTCGGTAATTTATCGAAATGATACATTTTGACTGTGCTGCTCGACATGATATTAGATTTCAAACCATGGAACATAACAATTATGCTTCAAAAGTCAAGCCAAAGTTAAATGTTGTAAAGACTATTTAGAAAGGGTCAGACTCAAAGTAACCTAACCAAGAAGATAGGACAAATTGAACAGTTAACAGATAGAAGACAGGTCTCATGGACATATTCTGCTTGTCAAAACCATAGCCCTGCCTCAAACCGAAATTGTAAAGATTACTCTAAGACTAGTAGACAACCAGCTCAATTACCAAGTTGAGGATGATTTTTTAGTCTCAAAGCTGACCTCTGCTCAGGTGGCTTTTTATCCATCCTTCCAATTCACATTCTTACTGCTGCCTTCTATGTATTTAGTGGATTGAAAATCAACTATTATAAATTATTTGTTTCCTGGATTGGTTGTGAATTCCTCACAACGGGAGAATATTTTCAATTGCAATTTCCAGATGTTGCCAGTATATTACTTGGGTTTACAACATGGAATAAAAACCCAAATTTGCATACTGGGGCAAACTCATTTATAAGGTTTCAAGCATATGGAAAAAGGCATCCTCTCTCTCTCTTGAGGTGGGCCGACTCTCATCAATAGTGTCCTTTCCTCGTTGTATCCTTTCTTTCGGTAGTGACAGTTGTTATTTTTTAAATTTAAAAGAGTTGCTTAGGTTTATTTAGAAGTTTGTTAGAAGTTTTCTTTATGGATAGCCAAATCATTTTTTCACAAAGAACTAATCTTATTGTCAGCCTATAAGGGTTAGCATCTCCTTTATTCAATTACATTTCTGTTAGTATTATTTTTCCCTTTCGGTGAGTTGAGTTGTTCCCAGTGTTGCATCAATTTGTATGTGAGCTGAATTACTAATTTGGTCTTGGTACAAGTTTTTCTTTCACGTCTTAATCTCCTTCTATCAGTGTTGCCTTGGCTCGTCCCTATGAGTAGCCCTTTTGGATCCCTTTGCTCTAAACAAACTTGACTATTGCACATATTGGAATATCCTTCCCCTAACGACTGATGCCTAAATTGAGCTTTTGAACCACCATCCTCTTAATGGTTAACTCCACATCCACCATCTCTCCACCATCGATACCTCAATGACACTTGCCATCACGTGCAACAATCGAGATCCCGCATAAGTTGGAAGTTGTTGGTGCAACAATGCTTCCAAGTGACTGACTTTTATTTTGATATCTTAGAAAATTAAAGTTAGGTTCATCTTGTATTTTTGATATGTATATCAAGTGTGTAGGGACTTAGCAAAGTGCATATGAAACATGTAGAGTGTGTTGGCTCAATGGATTTAAGTCTATTTGATATGATCGTGAGATAGTTTGTGCTCAATGACTTGGAAATATATAACGAGGCAAACCTCGAGGCAAGGCAAAGGATGCCAAGGAACAAGCTCAAGGAACTTGATGTATGAACTATAAGACAAGGAGCATAGAGTGGCTGTTCAATGGATTGAAGGCAAGGTGAATTTACAGTGAATTCTGTGATAAGGAGCATAGAGCAGTTGTTAGTTCGATGGATTGAAGATAAGGTGAACTTAGAAGCAAGGTGAAGGACGGCATGGAGGCAAGCTTTGACAATTTGGTGCATTTGAGGGACCGAAGGCATGGCAAGATAAAACTCTAGGGTGGCCCGTTGAGAGTTGAACTTGGAGGCAAAACAAAGAATGGCATAGAGCAATCTCAAGAAGCTTTACTACATCCAGGGATCTAAGGTCTTATAAGGTGAACTCTAGGGCGAGGAGCATCAACAATATTGAAGACTTGAAGATATGAGTGCTTGAGAGATTATGTGAGTGAAATGCAATCTTAGGACATGTTATTGGGCAGCAACAACGAGCACAATGTATTTACTAGGGAATAGTCTAATTCAAACCTAGAGAAAGCTAGAAAGACCTACCTCTAGCTCTAACCCCAACCAAAAAGTACAACATTATAATTGTCATGATAGAGATCCCGTGGCATCAAAATGTTGGCATAGTCTTGTACATAGAACACATTGTGCATAAAACCTGAATACAATTCTAACATTAACATAGTTTCCATCTCCGAGAAGTGATGAAGAGGAAATCCCAGAAATTGAAAGAAGGGAGAAACTATAGAACTTCACATAGTGTCTCATCTTCCACATCACGACTGTTAAAACACATTAACATTTTTCATACTTAGCAAAATATAAGATAAAACATACAAGAGTCTTTAGACATTGAAATGAATATAGTTTTCATACAGGCCCTTTTCAGAATCTAACTCACACTAGAAGTTTCCTCTCAATCACGTAGAGATATTTAGTCACTATTGAGATGAGCTCTCACGCTGACAAAAACTAGTGTGATGTCTTCCCCATAATGTAGGTTCATACGCACAAGCCTAACCTAGTCAAACCAAGATCTGGCTAGCCCAGTCTTGGAGATAGTCCCTTCACCTTCTTACACACACTCAATTTGAAAAAGAAAAAACTCAGAAGTGATAGTAGCCTTAGTAGCACAAAACCTTAATGTTTTCCCTAGTACCTCACCAAAAGATCATCTCCCTAAGATCAAAAAGCTCTTAGTCAAGTATTAGGGTATAACTCCTCCTGGAGAATTACCTTACAAACTCTCACCTCTACACAGTTCAACATGCAAAATACCTTATTCTTGGACCACAATTGCCAAACTTGCCACACTAATGCAACAATCAAAGGATTGCTAAAAAAAGCTTTATTAGAGAAAACATTAGTATGTGATGTGCTTGCATTGACACTGAAAATAGATGGCTCTTGGAAAATGTGCATTAACAGTCAAATCATCAATAGAATCATTGTTAGGTTATAGGTTTCTAATGAAAATATACTCAACCTGAGAAGATGGCTCTTAAAGAATGTGCATTAACAGGCATGTAAGCTTAGGTTTCTAATACTTAAACTTCACAATACACTTAACCTGATGATTTTGGCCACATGATTCTACAAGATTTACTTATGCAATAGGTATCATCAGATTTAGATTGAACTGTGTTAAGTAGAAAAATACCTTTAAAACGTGTAATGGACTACACAAATGGTTAATTATCCCCTTTAAGCTTCTAAACACCCCAAGTACATTCATCATCCATGAGGATGATAATTTCTAAGAGTTTATTTTGATATTTTGATCTACAATAAAGAGCGCGATAGATAACTAGAATACATTCATTTAGTTCTTGAAACTTTTCAAACCAAAAATTAGTTTTTGATCTACAATAAAGAGAACAATAGATAACTAGAATATATTCATTTAATTCTTGAAACTTTTCAAACCAAAAATTAGTTTTCAACTTGAAGAATTGTTCCTTACAACCCCAAAACCTCAGATTATCTTCCTTGACCTTCTTATCCCTTATTATCTCCACAAAGGCTACGTTTGGTACAACGTAATGTAATCACGCTTGTAATGTAATCAAGTTTGTAATGTAATGTAATGTAATCTTGATTACATTACTATGTTTGGTTGAAGGAATGCATGTAATCTTTGATTACAATAATGATTACATTACCGTGTTTGCTGTACAATATTTTCAGAAAGGAATCTAATTTTTATTATTATAAAATACCAATAATACCCTTCTAATTTTTAAAATAAAATAAAAATAAATGTAATAATAAAGATTATTTTTATTATCTTTAAAATAAATTATTTTATTAATAATTAATAATTATTAATTTTTATTATTAATAAAATTAATAATTTTTAATAATTTTATTAATTATAAAATATAAAAATTATTAAAATATTTATTAATTATTAATTAAAATAAAAATTTTTAAAATAATTAATTAGTTTAAATAATAATTAATTAAAATTATTAAAATAATTAATAAATATTTTATTAATTAATAATAATAATAAATAATTTTTATTTAAATTATTAATAATTATTATTACTAATTTTATTATTTTATTAATTATAATTATTAATACTTATTTTAATAATTAATAATTATCATTTTATTAATCATTATTATTATTATTAATTTTATTATTTTATTAATTATAATTATTAATACTTATTTTAATAATTAATAATTGTTATTTTATTATTACTTTTATTAATTATTTTAATTAATTTTATTAATAATTAATTATTAATTAAAATTATAAAATAAAAATTATTAAAATAATTAATAAATATTTTATTAATTAATAATAATAATAAATAATTTTTATTTAAATTATTAATAATTATTATTATTAATTTTATTAATTTTATTTATTTTAATAATTAATTATTATTATTTTATTAATACTTTTATTAATTATTTTAATTAAGTTTATTAATAATTAATTATTAATTATAATTAATAAATTATTGATTTTATAAAATTATTAATTTTATTAATAAAGTGGAAGGGTATATTTGGTACGATAAAAATAGAATCTGTAATGTAATCGGATTACATACTATTTCCTTTGTAATCCAGATTACATATCTTGGCTCCTCTTTTGTAATCCAATTACATTACATTACATCTCTAAAATGTTACCAAATAAAGTAAATCATCTTGTAATGTAATCCTGATTACATTACAAGCCTGATTACCCCTTACCAAACGTAGCCAAAGTGTATTTCAATAGACTCTGAAAATAATTAGGGTAGTAAAGGATTGACCTAATCCTCAAAAGTTCAAAGCTTTCATGGCCTTGTGACTTTAAGAATGATCACTAGGAATTTTAATACCATTGTAGCTCCCATAATAAATTTCCTTAAAAAGGAAATAGGAGTTTCATTGGACTAAATAGGCCTCTTTATTCCTTCAAAAAATTAAAAAGGATAAGGACCATTCTCAGATATCCTCTTGGGCTTTCTAAACCATTTGGCATAACTTGCAATGCATCTAGAGTAAGAATTTGAGATACCATATGCAACGAAAGGCACCATGTTGCCTTCTTTAGTGACAAACTAAATGAAACCCAAATGTTCTATACGTATATCATACTTTCACACAATTGTCAAAAGCAAACTATCAGGCACCATGTTGCCTTCTTTTGTCTCTATATTGAAACAAAAATAATCAACAAACTATCAGGAGAACCTTCACTGTGCTAACTAACGAAATTGCAGTCAAAAGCAAACTAATTATTAACACAATAAAAGTCATTAAGAAAAATAATAATTTTATGACATTTTAAGAAGCAGTTGATTAACCGTGAATATTTAATAATCTTAAGTCATAACAAAGTGTTGGATATTATGATGGGTTTTACAGAAAAATTATCAGAATGTTTTTAATCTGTATGCCATGGGAACATGATGGCAGAACAAAGAAGACAAACCTGATCTTGGGTCAGTGTCAAGTTCTTCATCCAGGAATACTGTCGAAGGTTGATTTCTCCTAGAAGGGTTCCTTGCCTAAAACAATGTAACTTACTATAAATGTTGAAGCAGCGATATCACAAGCAATTGAAAGAGTTGATAGAGTACAATAAATTGAGCAGAAGAAGACTATAGGGATTCAAACTTCACAGTCATCAGTCACAGTAGCAGCATTTTACCTCTAGTAAATGTTCCACAGTACGAGTTGGATTTTCCAAAATTTATTCTCTCTATTTCACCACTTCCTTTATTATACTTAGGGTTGGTTAACATGAAGCATATTCCTTCATTGTATTTTATACAATGATACATCAAAAATAATATTCAAATTAATTAAATTATTTTTTATAATATTCACTATTTTTTTATCATATAGCTTCTAGTCCAATAGATTCAACTTTTTTTTTGGTCTCCTACCCATCAACATCATCAATTATAATTGATTCAACATCTCTAGCAATGAAATATATTGATAATCTTTGATCATGTATAGACCATATTAACCTAACTCCTCTCATTTATTCATGTATTGAAGCTTGCCTAATTGCTCCCAAATAGTGTATCATATAGTTTCGATATTTTTAAATATAAAATTTATGATCCATGTATAGACCATATTAACCTAACTCCTCTCAACGATACGGTTTGCTCCAGGTATCATATAGTATTGTGCCGACATGGTTTAGATATTTTTAAATATAAAATATATTAATTAAAAATAAATAATTTAACCTAAATAATAAAAATAATAATTTTTAAAATAAAAGAAAAAATATGGGATCAAGGTGTTTCTATATAGTAAATAAATATATAAATATTTTATTATATATTTTTGAAAATAAAATAAATAATATATAATATTAAGTTAATGGGATAATTTTATAAGGGTTTGATTAAGCATGTTTAGATTATTCCTACTATAGCTAGAGTTGATTGAAATTATTAATATAAGTTTAATTAAAGGCTAAGTTTTTAATCACGCACTGCACCCACGAGGTCTTTTTAATCATGTACCGCAGGATCGCAACAAAGGACTGCAGCCTCCGCGACCCCGCAAGAGGTCGCAGCAGAAAATTGCAGCCTCTACAACCCCGTGGGAGGTCACGACAGAGAATTGCAGCCTCTGCGACCCCGCCGCGACCTCCCCAAACCTCCCACAAGGTTGGGGAGGTCGCGGCGGCCTATAGTGCCGATGTCGGGCAAAACGGTAATTTCACTAGTTCCACCCGGCATGGTACGATATTTTAAACTATGCTTTTAACTCTGTATCTTCTAGCAATCCCATGCTTACATCTAATTATCACAATCTTAAAAATTTCTTTTTTAGCCTAAGAGGCACATCACTAACACATGACTACAAAAGTACCTCTCCATTTCAACCACTTATCTTTATTATGATATAGATATTTGGTATATGCTCAACAAATAACTCAATTGGGTTGATAAATAGAATTGATCTAAGTTATAGTCATAAACAAAAGAATAGATTTAGTGATGCAGCACAAATTAATCAAGTTAAAAAGTCAAACTTTCAACTCATAAAGAGCAAAAAAAAAATGTTATTAACTAAAAAATTATTTAATAAATAGAATCCTAATCACTTTGATAAACTCAAAATAAGACCAAGTCAACTAAAAAAGTTTATATCATCTCTAAAATTATAATGAACCTTAAAAAGCCTAACTTCCCTCTAAAAACTATAACAACCATTTAAAATTTAAAAACATATAGTATTTACAAACTATCAAATTTTAGAAGGATTTTTTTTAATTTACCTCCAATCCTTGGAGTGTGTAATTCTCCACAATTGATGCAACACAAACTAATCATGTATGTCTACAAACAAACTGTTGACCCATAAAGAGGAAAAATAATAATCTCAAAATTATTTAACTCAATATTATTCAATACATCCTATCCCCTTTTATAGACTCAAAATAAGGACAAATCATCATCAAAGAAAATATATTTTATCTCTAAAAGTACAGTGAACCATTAAAAACCTGATTGCTCTCTAAACTTTAAAAATTAAACTTTTAAAATTTAAAAACTTAAATGAATTTATAAACTATAAAATTTCCAAATTTTTGAATTGATTTCTAATTCTATTGTTGTGTTATTATCCTAGATTAATGCAACAAAACTAATCATGCAGCCAAAAGCACAACCTCTCAACTCACAAAGAGGAAAAATATTATTAACTTAAGATGATCCAATACATAGAATTCTAGCCCCTTCCATATAGACTTAAAATAAGATCAAATCATCCAAAAAAGACTATTTTTGTTAAATACTAACTTTGATAAAAAAAATTAATTAATAATAATGATAACAAAATAATAATAATAAAAATATTTTGAACTGATAAAATATCAAACTTGAGTTTCTAACATTGACAAAATAAAATGAACCAAATAGTTCAACATGGAATGTGGGTGTCAAGTTGAAGTCGGATGGGTTTGGATCTAATCCATCATGGGGTAGGAGTGGAAATAAGGATAAAGTGGGTTCAAACCGAGATTGATTTAGAGTTGATTTGGCCAAATTTTGGTCGAACCAAATTTTTAATGGGTTAAAGTAGTTCAATCAATTTAAAACAAAGTAGAGAAAATTTGAGAAAACTTCTCTTTTTCTTTTCTCTTCCACCGCTAAACCGCCACCTCCTTCTCCTCCTATCCTTGTGTTGAACTACCCTTCCCTTTTCTTCTTCTTTCTCCTCTCTATTTCTCCCCTACTCCTTTTTCTTCGCAGCAGCAACAGCACCTTCTCTGGATTTCCAGCAGCCAACTTCTCCCGCTTCTCCTCCTTCTTCCTCACTTCCAGCACAAGATGCTGCAGCAACCCTAACTCTTTTTTATTATCAAGTCACCAAGACCAGCAACCTGCCCTCTTTCCAGCAACACAGCAGCAGGTTTCCTTTTCTCTTCTCCAGCAACTTAATCTCCAGCAATTTCAGTACCAATTTCTCAGCAGCTTTCTTTCCTCCCTCCTTTCTGGTTTTTCCAGCAACAGGGCATCCTCCTTCACAGATGCTGATTTCTTTCCATAAACCCAAGCAGCTTCTTTTTCTTCTTCTGGCTGTTTTCTTTCTTTTCCAGCAACAGCACCAGATTCCAGCAATTTTTTTCTCTTCACAGCAGCAGCATCTCCTATATTTCCAGCCAACAGCAGCACGTGAGTAGCAGGTGTTGCTGCTGCCGTTTATCGCAGTAAGTGCTGCCATCCACTGTCGCTCGCTGCTAAAGCCAAGGGCGAAAACGACCAGCCCTCCCTTTTGTCTCCTTGTTCATCGCCA
Organism: Curcuma longa; assembly: GCF_044706935.1. Taxonomy (NCBI): domain Eukaryota; kingdom Viridiplantae; phylum Streptophyta; class Magnoliopsida; order Zingiberales; family Zingiberaceae; genus Curcuma; species Curcuma longa. The sequence goes on from NW_027433313.1 coordinate 15,256, forward strand.
TTGCCAAAAGGAAAGGCCACGCTGGCTATCTGACTTTATTCACTTTCAAGCCTTCATTCAACGAGGTTATCATTCCCACAACAGCCGTAAAGGTAAAATTGGTGAGAAATTTGTATGAATGGTATTAGAGAAGTAATTGATTCATTGGACTAATCATGATATTTAATTAGGTTTAACTAGCTCGAGCATTTCATATCAATGAAGTCTCTCCCTCGTTTCATTGGTTGAGCGAGATAAATATTCTATTAGATTTCCAATTTAAGTTGGTACACCTAATTTAGAATGGGAAGTTGAAAAATAAATTATTGTTCGATTGTAACATGTCTCATGTAGGAGAATGAGATTATATCGAGTTAGCAAGGTCAAATTTGATCTATTGACTATGCATCTCTATTAATGTTTGTTAGTACCGATAGAATCAAAATATCTCCACAATGGCATGATATTGTCCACTTTGGGCCTAAGCACTCATAGCTTTGTTCTTGAGCTCTCCCCAAAAGCCCTCATACCAATGGAGATATCTTCCATCCTTTTAAACCTATGATCATTTCCATGTGTTTTAGATGTGGGACTATGTTTGCACCCTTGCAACCCAACAATCCCCCCCCCCTCAAACAAAGGACCACAAGCCCCCACCCTCAAACGGAAAGCCTCCGTTTGATGTCCAAATCCTCGACCCACCAGGACTTCCTGTCCCTCGGTCCACCCGACCTACTAGGACTTCCTGTCCCTCGGTCCACCCGACCCACATGGTTAGATCTGGATCATGGCTCTTCCAGCGGTTAGTCCGGTGAAGAGCGGCCTCGCTCTGATACCACTTGTTAGTACTGATGGAATCAGAATATCTCCACAATGGTATGATATTGTCCACTTTGGGCCTAAGCTCTCATGGTTTTGTTCTTGGGCTCTACTCAAAAGGTCTCATACCAATGGAAATATCTTCATCCTTTTAAACTCATGATCTTTTCCATGTGTTTTAGATGTGGGACTATGTTTGCAACCTTGCAACCCAACAATGTTAATTTTGTGTTATCATCATCATAGGATATTATTTCAAATTTTCTGACTTATTTTCATATTGTATTATTTTTGAAAAAGGGATTAAAGTAATAGTTAAAATAGTGAAATGGATTATAAAATAATTAAATCATTAAAGGGTAAAAATTGATGTTATTTCATGTTCATATGTGGATTTCATATGGAAATTAAGATGAAAAGATTTGTATCAAAAAATAAAATGGATATTCTGAATTTCTCTTCAATGATACTTATCATTAAATTGCTTGATCTTACATGTTACTTGATGTTCTAGATGTAGATACCTAAATTTTTTCATGTTGGATAATTCTTATTTACATACCCTATGGTGATACGTGATAATCAATATTTTGTTATATTATTTTGGCTCATAAAATTGTCATTTATATCCTCTCGTATGATTAAATGTTGATTTATATCGTGTTTTACAAGTTTGGATTCAATTTAAGCCTCGATACAATTCTTCCTATTTTTATGGTATTAATTCTCAAAATATGAACTTGGTTTGTAGGGTTGAAGAAAGCTTGGTTCGAATGAAACTTGGTTCAATTGGGACTTGGTTCAAATCAATTTGAAGACTAGTTCAATAGCTTGGTCCACTTGAAGCCATTGGTCCACTTCTTAATCCAAGAAGCCAAATCCAATCCGACTCCAATGCAAATTCAAAGCCTTATTGGATCCACTTCTTCTCCTAACCCAATCCAATGAGAAAGCTACATATCCAATATCGGCACAGTACACGGCTTCTTCCACCCTTCCTCATTCGTGATTTCTCTTCTTCTTCTCCTCTCCCGCGACTCTTCTTCTCCGATCGGCCATAACCACCACCGGCACACTAAGGCAAGGGGACTCCCTACTTAGACTAGCCATCCCGATCACGAGTTCCATCCACCCTCTCCACACCACTGAGTTATGATGCCATCCACCACTTCATCATCTTCATTCCACTCTCAGATTTGAGTTGGGGTTTCCCTTCATCAGATTAGCCCTTCATCCGATCGGATCTTCATCCATTGAGAAGAAAGGGGTTTCCCCCCTTCATCCGCCCAACATCAGATCCGGCCACAATCAGTCGTCATCCACAGCATCTCCATCTCGGACTACAACTTCTTCTCCTCATCTCCACCACAACCGATTGCCTCCTCTTCCACAGATCCAGATAGCACACAATCAGCAGCTTTCATTCATCCACAGCTCTTCCCCGATCTGGACAGCAGCATCTCACAACTCATCTTCATTATCCGGATGGGTTCACTTCTTGATGTGTTGATTGTTTTCTTTTGATGTGTTGATCGTTGGTACGAGTTCTTGTTGATGCTTGTAATTGATTCAGTTCCCATGATTAGGATTTCATGTATTAGATTGGAATTGGATGATGCATGCTACTTGTTCAATGAAACTCCCCTTACATGTTTGTTACTTAGTTGATGCAATTCTAAGTGTTAGTTTTCTTGCTTTATGTTTGTGTCATTCATTTGGATGCAATTTGGTTGAATTAGGTTAAGTTTTGTTAAATGTTTTAGGTTTCATTAGATGCTATGTGTTTTCGTTAATTCATTGCAATTGCATCTTAGGTTAGATTAGAATGTCTTTCAATTATTAGTCTTAGAATTAAATCAAAATTCAAACTCCATTTTCAAATAATTTGATCCTAAATTTATCATCACTAGTTACATTCTTTATAAAAGATGACTCTGAGTTGCCCTATACTGCATTAGTGTAGTTAAGGGATTTAGTATTAATTTGAATTGTAATCATATCACGACAATGAATTTTGATGTCGTTAGGTGTGTAACAGTGTTTGATAATCTTAGGATTATTTTCTATTTTTCACAAAATTGGAAGAAAAAAAATTTGTCAAGTATTTTAACGTTCATATATCCATGTGTTTTATCTTGTAAATTGTCTATGTTTCTTGATCTTGTTTGCTAGTGTTTCAGAGTAAGAGCAAGAATTTTCTTTTATATGCGAACATGGATGTCTATTCTTAGCAATGTAAAAGCAAAATGGATAGCCAATTGAATAGAATCACTGTTATGCTCAAACAGTATATTAGGAATCAATCTCAGCAACTCAATTCAACCATGCAATATGTGCAAGCAACGAAAACCTATGAGCCTCAGTTCTATTAGCATGAACATCAATATTACCAACCTGAAGCTCAGTACTACCAGCCAAAGCTTCAA
>NW_027433314.1:0-1822 GCF_044706935.1 Curcuma longa
TGAACCAAGCGGGTAAAAGACGATGAAAGGAATGAGGCATATTTCATTACAGATGTTGAAGGATTTAGAAATTGTTCTAAAATCAATCATTAATTTTATTAGATTTGAGAAGTATCTTAAGGCAATCAACTTATGGTTATATTATTTATTGGATAAATAGTAATTCACTATTTGAGTGCACATTCCATATGTATTTGATTGGATCTTAAACTCATTTACTGAATGTTCGCAATACGATTCATAACATGAGAGAATTTATGATTGGATTACAACTAGTGAGCTTCTCTACATGTGTAATTATGAATGTATTGAAATTATCCCTAGTCGAGGAATTGATGAGCACGAACGTCATTGATTCTGTCGAGACTAGCATATTTAAATTCCTTGGTTAGCCAAGCAGCTAATCTCACAGCTGGAGACATTGGATGTTAAGAGTTAAACGTGGATGCTGGTTAAAGGTAGCCAGCTCATTGGAGTGACCTGTCTTGAGGCTTCATATGGTTCAATACATATGTCAATGAAGATCTCAGTGTAGCTTAAGTGCGAGTTTCTTTTGATTTGCGGTATTCAAGTCACCTTGATCATGGAGGCTTATACTTTGACATCTTAATCAAGCATCTCCGAGAAGGTGTGGACCCGAAGATGATTGGGTATAAGTCGAAGTGCCCGAAGGTGTTTGAATAGCCTACAAAGGATTCACCGCTCCTTGAAAAGGAGACGTATACCTTGCGGCCGCTTGTCAGAATTGTTACTAAAAGTCTTTGGCCAAAGCATTACATGTTAAAGAGTACGGTACTCTTGGACACATGTACAAGTAACTTGAATTCACAGGACAAGAAAGTAGCTTGGGCTAGGTGTGACGTAGTCAGCCTAGTGGGGGATAGACACATAGATCATGTCCTGAACCAAACAGATATAAGACGGTGAAAGACGACACGATTCAGTATAGCTGCTGAAGGGTTTAGAAGATGTTCTAGAATCAATTGTTGATTTTTCGATCAATTGGGGATCATGATGTACTACTAGGTGCCACTCATGATCGTTCGGTAATTAATGATTAATTACGGACGATCAATATAGCTGGAAACTTATTGGGTCACACGCACTATAGATTTTCGAAGGACTTAAAACGAGTTTAAGAATTGGATTCTCATAATGAGAGAAATAAAGTCTGGTTGGACCATACTAAGGATAAAATGATGAAATTTGTCTTATGAAGATAAAATGAACGAAACTGATTTCGTTCAAATCAGAGGTCATTTGGTTAGTGAACCAAATGATTTGATTTTGAATCAAAATTGAACTAACTTGGTTTGGTTCATGATGGAAGAGGTTTTGGCAGGAAGAAATGAGGAGCTTCGTCTTGTGAAGACGAAACAAACAAAACTAATTTGGATCAAATCGGAGTTCGTTTGGTTAATAAACCAAGTGAATTAAAACAAACCCAATTTATTACAGTACTCATCTGAATCGAACTCCGTTTAAACTCAAATTCTAATTTGGTTTTATTTTCATTTGCCCAGGTTTATTTTGGTTTTAGGGTTTGTTTCCTTTTGGTTTTTGTTGCGGCTGCCGCATGAAAAACAAAAGGAAAGAAAAAAATCAAAAATCGCCGGTTTAGGGTAGCTCCTCGTTATAACATAATCGTGAAACACACTGGCAGGCTCTATCTTCATCTTCTCCCTCCCACACGGTGTCAAATCGGTCTTACTCCCCGTGTCATGCGCGCTGCTGGTGGCCAATCCTCGCGTCTCGCCGTCCCGCCAGAGAAGCAAGGAGCCGAAAGTCTGGTCCATATCTCCTAGACTCTTGCGAACACCGC
>NW_027433315.1:0-3447 GCF_044706935.1 Curcuma longa
TGCATGATACTTTATTTCATAAATGTTTATATACAAAAGAGCTAGTCTTTTCAGTATACTTCCTAACATCTCAGTCATGAGATAGTACTCCATTCGACTTCGCCAGTAGGCGAAGTTGTTGCCGTCGAAGTAAGGTGGACGTTGTGTGTTGTAGCCCTCTTACATCGCCATTTGAGTTTGCTCTAGCGGTTGTGAATCCGGTGAAGAACAACCTCGCTCTGATACCACTTGTTAGCGTCGCTAGAAGCGGGGGATGAATAGCGTCAGTTGCTCAGCGGAAAATTTGATCAAGACACAGCATACAGCGATTTACTTGGTTCACAGTTCCCCACGAATTGCTACGTCCAAGGCCTGCCTCTACTTTTCTCCTTCGCGGTAATTCACTGGAGGTGGAGAAACCTCTTAATACACGTTATAGAACAGTACAACAAGAACTTACAGTAGAGAAATGTTTGAGAAGAAATACAATAGATCTTAGAATTGAGAGCTCTCCTTCTCTTTTCTTTCTGATTGGCCTTGTAGAATCTCTGGAGCTTGAAGGATTTTGGACCAAGTTTTAGGAATATCGCACTTGTAGAAGATCATTCGTTAATGTTGGAAGAAGCCATTGAAACCCTTTTATAATGATTGGTTATCTGGGGTTTCGACAGCTGCACAGTCGAGTCCACTCGACTGGCGACTTGACTAGGTTCAAATTAAATCACCAACAGTAAGATTTCTGCATTAATTACCTACTTGATTTTGAAATCTTGCCCGTTTTAACTTAGGTCCAGTCGAGTCACTGATATGACCGACTCGACTGATGGCCTCTAGTCGAGTTGGCACTCGAGTGTCACCTGCGTCTGCCACTCGACGGCCATATCTAGTCGAGTCTCCAGTCGACTCTGACTTGCTTCTGTTCAGTTTTTCTTAACCCAGTCGAGTCGTCAACTCGACTGCACAACTGAACTAAGTACCAGTCGAGTTTCAACTTGCTTCTGTTCATGTCTTTCAATCAGTCGAGTCGCAGACTCGACTAATAAGGCCTCCAGTCGAGTCACAACTCGACTGTACCTTGTTTTGACCACTCTAAGGCCAAAACATTGCCTAGTAAGATGAGTCTACCCTTTGACCCTTTACCTGACAACCGTGAACTGCTGTTCACATGCCTGGAATCCCATCCGGGACTTCTTCTGCCAAGACTCTTCGTCTGGGACTTCTTCTGCCAAGACTCCTCGTCTGGGACTTCCTTTGCCAGGACTCCTCGTCCGGGACTTCCTTTGCCAAGACTCCTCGTCCGAGACTTCCTTTGCCAAGACTCCTCGTCTGGGACTTCCTTTGCCAAGACTCCTCGTCCGGGACTTCCTTTGCCAATACTCCTCGTCCGGGACTTCTTTTGCCAAGAGACCTCGCCTCCAGGACTTCACTGCCAAGACTCCTCGTCCTGACCTACAAAGGGTTTCCTGAAAAATACATCTTAAGCAATCATGTGAGATAACAAATGATTATCACTTAGACTTAAATCTTTGTCAAACATTGAAACATTAGATTGGCTTGATTGCACTAACAGGAGGTTCATGATTACTATTAGGGCTTTCAGACCTGCCATCATGAACTCTAGGGTTACTTTGAGGAGGTTCGGGGCCTTCGTCAGGAATGGACAACTGCTACTCAAAGATAGAACGAGGCATATGAGCAGCAACGGCAGATGTATCAGCAGCAGCAACAGATGCATGATATGATGCAGAGGATGCACATGTCATATCAGGCTCCTCCTCCTCCACCTCCTGAGAATTAGATGTTTGAGTTTGAGTTTTGAGTTATGTCGGGATTAAATTCAAAAGTTGAAATATTATGTATCTCAAACATAAAAATTTACCTATGGGATGCTATTAGTGTATGACACTGCTATGTGTATAATGCTTTTGTATTTCTATGATTTGGTTGGTTGGTGGTAAGCCCACAATTGATGTCACGAATGAGCCTCAAATTAAAATTTATAATCGAAAACCCTTAGCTCACAAACAAACGTAATATAGGGGCCACGAGTCGTATTTTCTAAGGACTAGTAGAAAATTATATGAATTAAGCTAGGATGTCGTTCTATTTTTGGGTTTTTATATAAAGTGGGGGTTTTGGTAAGATTTTTAACGAAATGTAAATGAAACATGAAATTAGAAATAAGAATCAATGTAGTAATTAAAGAAAGAAACTAAAGCAACAATTAAAAACAAGATCATGGAATTAAGCTAAGGTTTAACAAACAAATGAAACATGGATAAACCAATTTCAATCTGATACACAACCAAATCATGATACGAAACAGTAGAATATAGAGTTTCAGATTCAAGGGAAAACAGTTTAAGAAAGGTTGATGTAATCGAAGCTAAGGAAACTCTAAACGAATTAAAATTCAAGTAAATGCTAAAACATTAACCAGTAAATCGAATTCATGATCTGTTGAAACAATTTGATCAAAGCAAACATTAAAATTGCATTACAGAAACAGAAAAACATGAAATAGAATTCAGAAATAAAAATGCTTCAGATCTTCCCTTCCAAGTCGATTCCCTCTTTGCCGTCACACAAAGCCCAGTTAGAGACTAGAAATCCCAGAAGAACACTCCAATTCTCAGCTCGAATGGATCTGAATTGAATCTGATCAGCCACAGGGAACGCCCCGCTTGCGTCGAACAGAACAGATCAAGATCTGGAGATCCAGCTAATGATCCTTCAAATCGCGGATACTTAAATGCCCAGGAACCTTCATTACCCCTCGAAAAACCCCTCCGAGTGCAATTGATAGCTCCGATCAGTCTGGATCTGAAAATAACAGCTGGAATTTATCGCGGATCAGAAGCTCTGCAGAAACCCTCTTCAGCAATTCTGATCGCAATTAACGCCGATCCGAAATTGAATTAGCTTCCTGAAATCTGGAAATCAACGTGGAAGGAGAAGATCTGGAGATCGCCGAAGAAGAACGAACAAAAACAGAGAAAAACCAAGCGGGACGACGAAGCTACAGTAACTACGCTACAGTGTTCACGTCAAAAAACTGTTCACTTCTCTTTATAACTGGGTTTTTGAATTGCACTGTTCACAGCCGGCTTGTCTAGCTGGTTCAGCCTGAGTTAGCCCAAGTGCGACCCAACTCAACCAATTTAGCTCCAATTAACATGGTTTCAGCTCCAATCAAACCCTAATCTTGATCATGAAGTTTTTGGTCAATAGAATTTATCAATCATGGCTTGACTCGGTCCCAATTTGGCTCGAATGCGGTTCCACTTGAGTCCTACAAAGAGTTAAAATTAATTAATGCAAAATTTACCGCAAAATCACAGAAATTAGAATTAATTGTCCAAATATACAATATTTCATAATTGCAATCAATTCATGTCATTTAGCACTTTATTTTCATGTAGAAATCCAAATTGAATCAATACAATACCATAAAATCCTAGCTTATCA
>NW_027433316.1:0-3357 GCF_044706935.1 Curcuma longa
ACTTAACTTGATCCTAGTTCCATAATCAAAACATAGGTTTGACCTGCTAGTGCTTCCTGCACTAACTTAGAATGGTTAGTTAAGGACAAATGAATAGTTGACACTTGCCAACCTAGTACTAGGGTGGGGCGAGATGATAGTACGTCAGAAAAGCTAGATTAAGTGATCAAGAAGGGTAAGGAGTACCTGACTTGATTCACTGAGTCGAACCGAACTGACCGAAGCTACCTCGCCACATGCTAGGCTAGTTAGACCAAAGTTTTTCAAGAAAATTGGCTAAGTTTATAATTTCTCAAATTGATTTTGTCTAGAAGGTGGTTGTTGTTCCAATAAGGCTTCGGCCAAAGAAGGCCACTATGCCTCGCCACTAACTGGAAATCAATTTTTGAAATGTGGACTTAGTGAATTGACGGATAAACTTGAATCTAACACAAGATCAAATATTCAATAGAACTTAACTTAAACTTAACCAAGATAAAATTGACATCTCATCTCACAGAACATATAAGGTAACCCCTGTTTGCCATGTACTGAGACACTTAGTACGGGTGAGATGATAAGGACTTTAAAGGACAAAGTTTTAAAAATCTTTACAAAAAATTATTATTATATTTTCATAAAAATATTTTTGAAAATTGATATTTAATTGAAATTCATGCTTGCTGGGTGTATATAATATATTTTTCAAAACCCTATATACTTGAAAACTTGGTTGACCAACACATTAGACACAAATCTCTAGGTCAACACTGAGTCTAAGTACCCTAAGACACATAGGCAAAAACTCCTTGTGGTCAACAAGGATGTCTTAAGAGAGTGTCTAGTCCAGGGGGAGGTCATTCTTGGAAGACTCATATTTTAAAAGACCTCTTAAAAACTAAGTTTAAAATATTCAAAAATTATTTTGAAAAATCTTCTTGAAATCTATTTTTTTAATTATTCTTTTAACTTGGAACAACTCCTAAAGACACATAGGGAGATTGACTTGTGGTCAACAAGCAGCCCTAAGGAAGTGTCAGATTTAGGGGGAGTCCAAGCCTAAAAGTTCAATTAATATTTATATCTTATTTGCTCCAATTGAATTTAGACTAACCTCTAAGACATTTAGGGAGCTTACCTTGTGGTCAATAAGGAACCCTAAGGAAATGTCAGATTTAGGGGGAGGTCCAAAATCAAAATAAGCAAAACTATTTTTCTAAAAACCTTATTTTGAAAAATCTTTTAAAAAATATTTATTTACTCTATTCATTTAGACTAATCCCTAAGACACTCAGGGAGTTTGCCTTGTGGATAACAAGGAACCCTAGGAAAGTGTCAGATTTAGGGAAAGGTCAAAAATTAAAAGAGTAAAAATTATTATCTCTCAAAATCTTTTTGAAAATCTCTAACAGCTATTATTTAAAAATTAATATATTCTTTTTAATCTAGGATCAAACCCTTAGACACAGAAGGGAGGTTGCTTTGTGGTCAACAAAGAGCCCTTAGGACGTGTCAGGTTAAGGGGAGATTCTAATTTAAAAAGATATTAACTACTTTTCAAAATCGACTATTTTCGAAAACACTTTTGAAAATCTTTTTCGAAAATATTTTTGAAAACCTATGTTTGAAAACTTCGTTTTGAAAATCATTTTCCAAAATTATTTAAAAATGTTTTTGAAAACTTGATTTCAAAATTCTTTACAAAATCACTTCAATCTACTATGGTCTTTCAAGAATTGTCAGAACTTAGTTGTGACCATAGGGATACCATTGTTGGTGCAAGAGAAAATCCATTTAAAAAATAATTTGATTTATAAAAAGTAGTTTTTGATGTGTGACAAAGGGGGAGAAAAGGGACTTAAGTTAATACATAATAAAATTCTCCCAGATAAGAGATAAATTAACCCTGACCCAATATTAACTTAAAAATTGTCAAACATCAAAAAGGGAGAGATTGTTGGTGCAAGAAGCATCGCATCTTACCTTGGGTTTCGATGTTTGACAATATACTTAAGGTCTGGTCAGTTTGACCAAGGGTTGACCCAAACAGGACCTGATATTTGGGTGTGTGGAAGTGAGCAAGTCTAGTCAATTGACTAGCGAGAAGTCCTAGTTGGTCAAACTAGGCAGAGGAAGTCCTAGTGAGTGAGGCTGGGCAAAAGTCCTAGTTAAGGCTAGGCAAGGGAAAGTCTTAGCAAGGTCGAGTGCACCAAGTGAAGTCTGGGCTGGTCGGGAAGGACCGAGTCGCAGCAAGGAGTCTGGGCTAGTCAGAGAGGACTGAGTCGCAGCAGAAGTCTGGACAGGTCGGGAAGGATCGTGTCGCAGCAGAAGTCTGGGCTGGTCGGGAAGGACCGAGTCGCAGCAAAAAGTCCTGGGGGCCAGGGACCTTGGCTAAGCATGAAGTCCACAAGTCTAGGTGACTTGGTGGCAAAGCGTCTCCCGAGGGGAGTGGGTCTGACTAACCCAGGATTTTGGTAGAAATCTGAAGTTAGACCCACATATAAGGTTTAGGTTGCCTTGTTTGTTTGTATGCTAATCTTGCAGGAACCAGGGACTGGAAGCAAGAAGGAATATCAAAGGAGAAATAAACAAAGTCAGCTGAACCGAGTTGAGTCGACTTAAATAGAGTCTGAGTCGACTGGAGACTTGAGTCGACTGGAGTTGTTCTGAGTCGACTAGAGATTGGAGTCGACCCAAGATGATCAGAGTCGACTCAGACGGGGAAAAAGCAACCGCGGAGTGAATAAGTCAAGAGATCTGCCACGTGGGACTGGAGTCGACCCAGAGGGACTTGAGTCGACTCGAAGCGGCGCAGACTTGGCAAGCGGCTGTAGATTTGGAAGCTGACGGCGGATGGAGTCGACTCAGTGAACAGTTGAGTCGACTCAGACATCCTATATAAGCAGCCATCGACCATCAGCCAAATGACAACTATTCCACGCCTCTATTCTCACAAGTGCTGCCACCAAACGCGAACGGGACCAAACGGTTGCTGCCGGGGAAGATCCAGGAGGGGTGCTCGACGCTCAGAATCATCCAGTTCGGCTTCGACTTTGTTTGGTTACATTTATCTTACTGTCTTACATTTTGCATTTACTTCATTATTCATTATTGGACTGTAAGACGGGTTCCTCCACCTCCGAACGAAGTTCGAAAAGGAGACCACTATTGGACGGGCGCCTTCCCGTACTTAGGCCTTGGATGTACCAACCCTGGGGGGTTGGGAACCAAGTAAATCTGCTTGTCTTTCTTTTGTTTACTAATTCCGCTACTAAGTATTTTTAATAGACGAACGAAATTCGACGAACGCCGAACGCGCTATTCACCCCCCCCCCCCTCTAGCGCATTCTCGATCCTACAATTTTTAAGAGGTCTTTT
>NW_027433317.1:0-3443 GCF_044706935.1 Curcuma longa
GAATAAATATATCCGTCGCTAATATTTGTGACGAATAAATATATCCGTCGCTAATTTAATAGCGATGGAATTTTTTCTCCATCGCAAATATTAGCGACGAAATTTTATTATTCCGTCGCTAAATAGCGACGAAAAAATAAATCCGTCGCTAAAACCCGATCAGGCCACGTGATTTTACAATGGCAAATAGCAATGGAATAATAAAATTTTGTCGCTAAAGTTTTTTAAAAAAATTAAAAAATAGCGACTTAGCGACGGAATTGATTATTCCGTCGCTAATAATTTATTTTTTTTTCATTTTTTTTGAATTTTCTATTTACATATCAATCAATCCAATTCAATCCAATATAAATACAAGATGGTAAGCTAAAATAAATAAACACAACAATAAATTGTATCTGAACACAAAATACATATCAAAATATCTGAATACACTCCAATTCTAAATACAATAACACAAATATAAGTATCTGGATACACTGATACTGTATCAAATATCTAAATATAATAACTAATCAGAAAAATATCTAAACTAACCAAGCCAAAATAGAAGATCCTACAAAAAGACAATAAAATAGGTTATCAATAACTTAATTATAACAAGATATTTGGAAAATGCATGTTTACAAGTCATTGAAATGTTAACATACCTCGCAGACAGCTACTGATCAGGAGCATTAGGGTCTTGAGTGTCCGCATCTCACAGATTGTCATAATGTGGCATAAGTGACGTCGGGCCCCTGGCATCCATGAAGGTCGTCATCTATCGCGCAAGCTGATCATAAGTCTGTTGCTGCACCTCTAATGCGGAGAGTCGATTCTTTAATTCTTGATTTTCTTGTTGTAGGGCTTCTATCGCAGAAGATAATCCGCTGGGACGACCCCTGGCCATCACACGATCATATACGACTCTCGCCTGGGATCCTAGATCGTAGAGGATGGAGTTCTTCTTTCTCCCACCGACCATATGATAGTATATCTCATTCAACTGGTCGGTTGAGAGATACCTACCTCTCCCCTCCCTCAACAGTAGGCGTAGACCGCCTATGCAACTCTAGCAGACATTTCAGTCTGTTTTAAAAATAAATTAATATAAAAATTAGGATTAGAAAAAATAATTTTACAATACTGAAATGTGAAATAAATTTATAACTTATTATCTTACGTCTAATGTCTGCGAGCGATGATCGATAAATGTGTCATCCTTGGACTTGTGTGTCTTCGTAAAAATCTCCCAACAAGTAGGAGAGTGTTGTAACTCGTGCTCCTGAAAATATAAAAATATAATTAAATAAAAATCAAATCATTACTAATTAAATAATTCTAATACAAATATATTAATTTGTAAACTTACCAAGTCAACAGTATGTCCACAATGGAGCAAGGGATCCAGTTGTATGCTTTGTGGATCTGGTGCTAGGGCCAGCTAGCTCGGTGTTTCTGTTGGATCGAGCTGTCGTTGAATTTGCCTGCTATCTTTCTGCAGCCAAATGACTTGCCATGTAGTCTAAATGTCCTCTTTGATGAAAGATGGTCTGATGCCCTTTTTCTACATTTATAAAGCAGATCTTTGTATAATTTAGCACAAGCAGCATTCTAGGTGTCTTTAAATTCCTGCTCGTGCTCTGGCTCACAAGTATATTTTTATGTAAGAAAAAAAAATCAATTAGTAGAAATAAAAAATAACTTCATTGGTGATTAAAATGACTTACCACAAATTCATCATAGTAGAAGCTTCGCATGTCCTGGTCGACCATGCCTCCAAGTATGCCCTGAACGACATACTCGCTCGTGAAATTTACTAGAAATGTACGCTGCAGCTTTGTGACCATCTGGCATAAAACTGCATTATAAAATATATAAATATTATACATATGCCATAAAACAAATAATGAATTAAAAATAACTAATAATATCAATACTTACCAGCCTCCAACGACTCTCAAAACAGTATGGCCACTGAGTGCTGCTGCCTAATCAAACATATCTGTATGTGCAAAATCATAAATGAAGAAGAGAAAAGAAACCCAGTTAACATTTCAGGTTTTGACATAAACACATACATATGTACCTAGCAAGGCTGATGGCTGATACATGGAAGCATGATATTGATATTGATTGCAAAGTGTCATTTCTCACAAAGTATCATTTCTAAACCATGATATTGATTGCACTTCATTGTAAGTTAACATTTCTTACAAAGTATCATTTCACAAATGAATAGGAGTATGACAAAGGAAAATGAAGCACATCTGCATTAAACATATATAAGGAAGCACATCTGCAAACCATGAACAAGGAAAATGTTCACAAATGCATAGGAGTATGACAAAGAAGACACATCTGCATTAAGCATATATAACGAAGTAATTATTTCACTGATAGACCCTATCATAATGTTAAGAAAAATTCTCAAATTCAGTTGTAAAGGCTAATGATATCTCTGGTAACATGCCTTGTGAAAGCAATATGCAAAGATATCTCAGTCAACACAATCATGCAAGCACATTAGAAATATTACACAAACAGCATAGTAACACATGTTACTAGGTACTGTTTGTTTTTGTTGATAGTGGACTTATTTACAGCTGAAGCAAATGCATGCTAAACAAGTGCTTATTAAGGAACAACAGGTCTTAAGGAAACAAGTTCTTGTACAATCTCATGAAACCAGTGCTTATTAAAGAACAGCAGATCTTAACTTATTAAGGAACAACAACATTAGAAAGGAACAGCAGGTCTTAACTTATAACATTGGAACTTATAAGTAAAGGGAGTGTATCTTTTGAGTAACAATCTGATGAAGTAACATTGGAACAATCTGATGAAGTAAAACTACATAAATTTGTTACAAAAATAGGTTTGAAATTCCTCAAATTTTAAGTTAACCCACTGACATCAATAAATGAAATGGATGATCAAAGCTTTATTCACCTTTATACAGCTTCACAGAGGCCAAAGAAATAGGCTCAAAGATTCTGTATTTCAATGAATTCTGGAGTATACTGTCAACAAGAGAACTTCGAAGTTTCTAATGGTAACAATCATAATAAACAAGCAGTTTTCATGAGTGTAAGGTCAGTTTCTAATGATTCTAACAAAAAATATGTTACAAATACACCCTTGTAGTCTACTGGTATTTAATGTACCCTTGTAGTACAATATAGAGGAAGCAATATAAAACATACAACAGCAAGCAATATACATGTAACCTGCTTACACAGCAAGCAATATAAAAGAAACAGCAACAACAACTTGTAACATGCTTATCAATGTAATTTATCAATATAAAGGAAGCAATAACAGCAAGCAATTATTATCCTAAATTACAGAATAAGTATTAACAAAAACAAGTAGTTTTCATCGTTACAATCTAAATCATCAACATTAATATTTTCTTGATCCTCCTCACTAGACTTAGTTAGCTCAACAACATCCTCACT
>NW_027433318.1:0-12897 GCF_044706935.1 Curcuma longa
ATTTATAATATTATGATAATTTTGTACTATTAGGAATTAGATTGATGTCATTCTTGCTCGATCATAATTTACAAACAACATTAAAAAAATAAGTGTTATTACAACAGTTTTAGATTCAATGACATCGGTTTGGAAGCGTTGTCGTTAAGTGTTATTACAACAGTTTTAGCATCAATGACATCGGTTTGGAAGCGTTGTCGTTAAGTGATATTACATCGGTCGAAAACTGTTGCTAAAATTGGTGTTAAACAGATATTACATCGGTTTTACACCGTTGCAGAACCGATGTCGTTGAGTGATACTACATCGGTAAATAACCGATTCGAAAATCGATGTTGTTAATTGATACTACACCAGTTACAAATCGATGTCTAAAATGTCAGACCTTTTACAGCGCCTTCATAGACAACGGTCGATTTTCTCATAGATACCGATGGAAAACCAATGTCTATGACTGTTTTTTTTATAGTGAAAGGTCTCATAACTCAAATAGTTGGATAATTCAATAACACGATATTTGTTTGGTTCTTCATCAAATTTATTTTACCTTGTCATTTGCTCATATGTAAGAACTAAGAAATATGTTGCAAAATTAAAAAAGGATGTTCTCTGGACAATAGAATACATTCAGAAACTAAAAGGTATTTCCAATAAACTTGCATCTATTGAAGAACATGTTTCTTACCATGATCATTTGATGTATCTATTGGCCGGTCTTTGGAAGGATTACCATGCTTTTGTGATTTCTATACAAAATCATCATGGGTTATAAAATTTTTGTCAAATGCAATCAGACTATAGTACGCTGTCATATGTATGATGATGCTATGCGATAAACAACAAAATTAACAGAGGAAATAAGATCCCAACGAGCGATCCATGCGAAAGAAAACTCGTACGAGTTCGATTTATCAATTTAATAGATCTTATACCTTTGAAGTGTGCCCTTCGCTTATCTCGCTTGTCCCCAATTCGTTGGATCTTTTACACATTCAAGCGTCCGTGCCTCTATGTGTATCCACACGAACACGATCTCAAGCTTTAAAGAAGATTCACCTTTGTGGTGTTAGCCACATAAGGAGATTCAGCCAAACAAGGAGGAAGAAAAGGGGTGTCGGCCAAGAAGGAGAAGATAGCTCAAAAATGCTTTATACCTTTAAAAAATACAAGAAAAACCTTTTATATTCATCTCATGAATATGAAGGATTTTTACCTCTTTAGCTTCCTTATATTAAAACAAATTAAAATCCAAATATAGCATATGTTTTTCATGTTAGACTCTTCATCTTCTCTTCATCCAATGAAAAGAAAAGTCCTTGGTCTTCCTCTATTATTAATTCATTAAATATTTTAATGAATCAATATCTCATTCAAATTTGGTTGAGTCTAATCTAAATGAGTCTAACTCAAATTAGACTCAATTTCATAATCCAATTGGATTCACTTGAGTCTAACTCAATTAATCCAATTCGGATCATATTTTAGTCAAACTAAAATCAATCAATCTCCGAAGCATCGTGCCCTTTGTGTGTGACCCAATAGGTTCTCATAACGTTTAATAATGTGTTTAAACCGTTTTAGATACATAAGCAATGAGCGACATCTAGTAATGCATTATTGCTACCCAAGTGACGAGAAAATCAAGATCCGACCTAACCTTTCCGTGACTACTATAGTGTATGATGATATTCTTCTATCCTAGTTATCTAGTTTGATCAATGAGGTATAGACTGTGTCATACCTCGATCTTTGTATTTCTTGATCCTTAAATAAATGCACTCAAGCAAATGAGCTCAATATATCAAATTAACTCATTTGAGCATGATCATACATTTAGTAATCCTACTCGATCAAGGAGCCCATAGATATCACTCCCATGGGAGGAATAGATCTCATCTACATCACTTACATCCCTCCGCATAATTCATTGCATACCCAGTGATTGCCTTTATAATCCACCCTGTTACAGGTGACGTTTGACGATACCAAAGTACATAACTCCTTATTTAGGGAATTGTAGTGACTTTAGGTCTAAGGATTATTTATACTGATAATCACATGAGAAAATTTATGACATTTATATAACAATCCATAAAACTTTCTCATGGCGGATTAATTCAGTATATATTCTCTAATATATACTCATATATCAACGTGATATCACATATCCATGACTTGTGAGATGAAATATATTATCAATTGACCTACACGCTAATCTCAACGCATTAATATTGTCCTTGTATATTAATGTTTGATTAGGAATAGTTAAAAGTAGTGTTCTCTACATCATCTCAATATCAATTCAACTAATTGATATATATGATGTAGATTAGAACCTACTATTTGTGGACATTATTATATTTAGTCATTTGACACAAACATGAAGTAAATATAATAACCAAATTTGCCTTTATTAATAATATAATATGATACAAGAATCCCTAGTCAATTATCACATAATTGACTTTAAGACTACTACTAATAAAATATAAATTAAAAGGGCAAAAAACTGTGGATCAATTGAGCTCCCTTCAAACCAATATAGGTTATTTGTCCATGGACAAACACCACCCTCAACCAAGACAATATAAATTTTCTCCACTATCAAACTTTCCAAACACTCCTCAAAATTCCCTACACCTTATCCCTCTCAAAATGATTTTCTTGGTCAACCTCCAACTATACCAACTATACGGTTTTTACAACCAATAGAAATTAAACCTCCACAGAATAAATCCACTCAGGCCTCTAAATCATCCTGCCAAATTTATTTCAAACTCGGACATACTGTAAATATTTGCTATCATATAACAAATCTTTTTTTAATTTATCCGCTCGGACATACTGTAAATTTATCCGCTCAGCAGCAGCTGCTGCCCGTGCTACGTGGAGCAGCGGGGGACGTGCATGGGAACTAGTGCGTGCATGCTTTTTACGTAAAGTTGGCGAAGGGACGACTCAGTTTTTTTTTTACGTCTGTGGAATATAACATTTTATTAAATGGGAATATAATTCTCTTTCTTGTTGCTGTTTTTGTTGTCTTGCTTTTTGTTGCCATTCCATATCCTTCTATTTGTTGTCTCTCGAATGGTATCTTTTTAAGTTTCAATTCTCATACAATTAACTGTATAATAACATGTTTTAAGACCACAATTCTAATTACTGTCACTGATGAAGTATTTAAGTAGATTTTCAGCTCTAAAGATTAGTATTACTAATTAATAAATGTGGTAACTACCTTGATCAAAATGATCATTAGAGAAAGTATTTAAATAAGATTTTATCAATTATCTTTTACAATGGTTGAATTATTTGCCCATTCTTTATAAATTATTGTATGTATTTTATATCCCATGCATGTATCCTCCATTATTTCTTCTCTAAAAAATTTTATTTTTATTTATTAGATAACACAATTCAATTCTATATACTCATTTCATATAAATAAGTCATAAATATGATGTAAAAAAAAAAACTAGATGATGCTTTGAAAATTCATTGCCACATTGGAAGCAGACGTCTCGATTAGGGATTAACACCGCTCCTACACATAAAGAAACACGTCAAAGGGTATCGAAGTTGTGCAACAAAACTCATTCGATACTTAAGTCACTCTTGTATTGTGGTTTTCATAAAATAGTAATAGAGGAGAAAATAAGATTGGATTCCAATGCCCATACAATCATCATCTTTTGTATTTATAAAGGATCAGTGCCCAACCCTAGGGTTGTTGAGCCCTAGCGATCGTGGATTGTTGAAGTACGAATCGTGAAGGATCATATCCGATTACAACCCATAACTGCAACAACCGTGCATAATTGGGCTACAAGTAGAATGGGAAGCTTGAAAGCTAGAGCTTAACATAAGGAACTCATGGAACTCAAAGAGAAGAGCTTGAGGAATTATGAATGGAGGGAAGAGCTCAGGGATCTCTGATAAAGGAATCGAGCTATTTGAGGGGCTCAATACGCTCGAGTATCGAATCAAACATATTATTGAAGTCGAGCTATAGGAAGTGTTGGGAACATTAACATCGCTAGAGGAGAGTGAATAGTGATTTGCGATTTCATTTGTTGTTAATCATGTGCTCCTCTACAACACGTCAACACGCAACAAAAACAAAAACAAACAACACAAAAGAAAAGACAAGCATAGAAACAAACTGATTTGACATGGTTCAGAACCCCTGATTTTTATTCCACGTGGTGGCTACTATTCTAGCGAAATAACTACTAGCATTCTCCTTGCCAAATACCTTCCAAACATGGAAAAATCTCTTATAATACCTATTGTTATACAAGTAATATAAAATAAAATAAAGATACAAATACAAATATAATTTACATAAAAGAAACTTTACTTTGAACGTTTTAGAATGTCTCTTGAGTCTGGAAATACAACAACACTAGCTTTCAAAACCCCCAAGAACCAATTATGAAAATCTCTTCAAAATCCTTCTTTTATAGTTTTTAGATCGGAGTTGATTTTCACATATCAGTCGATTGCCCCATTAAAATCGACTGTTGCACCAATAGAACGACTTTTACTAACTCTGATTTAACCATGAATAGTCAATTATTACTGTTCTTCAGTTGATTGGTGCCCAACAGTTAAGTATCATAGCTGTGTTAGAGACTTTCTATTTACTTCAACTATGTTAACAGTCGACTTTTACTATTCACTAATCGACTGATGTCCATGATCAAGTTGTTCAATTGAGTTTCAAATATTCTATTTGTTGTTATAATATCATAAGTTGATTGTTACTATTCATCAATCGACTGATTTACAATAAATCTCCTCAAACCCTAATTTCAGAATTTATGGTTGAAAATATTATAGTAGAAATAGTTTTTACAATCAACTGATAATGTTTATCAGTTGACTAATGCATTGTTCATAATGTTGAAAACACTACTCACAGTGCTAGAAATACTATTCACACTAAATTCGCTTATGCTAAGAGACCCTCATATCTCTAGAACTTACTCATATGATTAATACATGTTAACCCTGACTTATTAGGGTCTCATCCTTGTTTAGGATCAGATTGATTTCAACCTACTAGAACTTTACTCGCTTAGCATCCAGTCAACCTTAACCTGCCATGATTTTTTATCTCATGCCTAACATCTGGTTAACTTTAGCCTATTCAGACTTCATCATTGCTAAATATCCAATCCTCTTTGACCTGTTTAGACATCTCGTCTCATACATAACATCTGATCGCCCATGATCTGTGAGGACTTCCACCATTGCTAAGTGTTAGATCAACCTAACTCACTTGGACTTCACCCTTATCAAGTATTCGGTCCTCTATGATCCACTTGGACTTCATCTTTTCTAACTACTTGTTAGACTTTTAACCGCCAAGTATCTAGTCAATTGTAACTCACTTAGACTTCTTTATTGGTGCATTTGACTTTTAGTCAAGGTTGACCAAGATAGAGTTATCGAGTTAGATTTAGATATTTGATTAATATATTAGTTTTTTAAGAAAGAGTCAAGTAGGTCAAGGTCGATCGAATAATTGATAAGAAGTAAAAAGTTCAAGTAGATCATGGTTAATCAGATACTTGGATGTCAGAAGTTTAACAGAGAGTTGGTATGAGACGAGAAATCCATATAGGTCACGGTTGACCAAACACTTAATGATTGAAAGTTCAATAAGGAGTTGGCATGAGACGAGATGTTAAAGTAGATCATGTTTGACCAAATACTTGGTAGTCAAAAGTCCAACAAGAAGTTGGCATGAGACAAGAAGTCCAAGTAGATCACGGTTGACTGAGCACTTGACAATCGAAAGTCCAATAAGGAGTTGGTATGAGATAAAAAGTTCAAATGGATCACAGTTGATCAAAAACTTAGTGATCGAAGATGAAAAAGTCTAAGTGGGTCATGGTTTATCAAAGACTTAGTGATCGAAAATGATGGAAGTCCAAGTGAATCAAAAAAAATTGGACACTTGGCACATGGTTGAAGTTTTGACAAGTCAAGACTGACCGAATGCTAAGCAATGGTAAAGTTATTGTAGGTCAAAGATAACCGGATGCTAGGCAATGACGAAGTCTCAACAGGTCATGGCTGATCGGATATTGGGCAATGAAAAGACATAATAGATCAAGGGTGATTAGATGTTGAGTGAAGAAAGTTCTGGTATGTTAAGGTGAACTGGATACTAGCAAGAAGTGATTTCAACTTTGGAAAGGTTGAAATAGGGGTAGCAATTAATAGCTAGAAATTGACAATCGATTGTTAAACCCTAAAATCCTGAATTTGGAGTTTGAGGGACTAAAGGGGGTCTATTGGAACCCAACAATTAATTGCTGGAATGAAGAAATTGATTCCCCCATTCAACTGTTGGTTACTAGTTGACTGCTGGAATTCAACTATCGACTGATGGTACTGTAGCAACAAACAGAATTGTTACAACTCAATTGTATATTCAACTGCAAGCTACCAGTCGACTGCTGAAATTCAACAATCTACTGCTAGCACTATAGCAGTGAATTGAATATTACAAAATCTATTATTCGATTTGACTATTCATGATCAGTCAACTGTTAGAATTTATCAGTCAATTGATGGTGGTCAAACATGTTAAGAAAGTGTCATTTTATAGGTTTAAACGGTTGGATTTGATGTAACAATCGATTGGTGAAGTCTAGCAATCAACTGTTAGATGAAAATATGCTTGAGCAACATCTTTAAAAGAGGATTTTGAGATGATTTAAAGGAGCTAATTTTTGAGGGTTTGAGGATGAAGTGCTATTACATTTTCAGACTAATAAGAGATAATTTAAAGCAACAAGAAGCATCCAAAATAAAGTTCACTTGTGTAAACGTGTTTGTTTCAATTTCTTTTTCATTTGTATCCTTGTATTTGGTTGTATGTATTGCAAAAATAATTGATAAGAGACTTTTCCGCCTCCGGAAGGTATTAGAGGAGAAGAATAGTAGTGATAGTCTTTAGGACTAGGCCATAGATGTAGTCACTTTGGAAGATGATGAACTAAGTAAAATCAAACGTGATAGCATTGTATTTTTGTTCTTATTAGCTTCACTTCAAGTTTTCCACCGTGTAATATTTTGAAGCAATCGAAGCTATTCACCTTCCTTTAGCTCGCATGAGCCATAATAAGTGGTATTAGAGTGAGGTCGCTCTTCATTGGACTAACTGTCGAAAAAAGCATAAAGCTAGAGGAAGAAGAAGCAGCTACATCTTTGAAGCCCTCCAATACACTAATAAGTCATCGAATTGATCATCGAAGGAGCTCAATTTTGCAATGGATATCTAAGATGGGTTTGGATACGATATCTAAGTACTTCTGCTATTTGGATTAAGAGGTTTTGATCAATGGAAGACTAAGGTTGAGAATTTCTTCATGATGGACGTCAATAATTAGTTTACCTTAATGGAGGAATTTGAAGCCCTAATGGATAACAAAGGAAAACTCCTCAAGAAGAAGAAATGGACTGAGTAGCAACTTCAAAAATTGAAGACAAAAGACAAGGTAACAAAAATTTTAATTAATTTGGTTCCTGATGATATTTTGTATAGAATAGGTATATATCAAGATGCCAAGGATCTATGGAGCAAGGCTGTCAAGTTGAAAGTTCATCCTCTACACAAGATAATCATGAGTCCAAGGAGGAAAATTCATTGACTCAAGAACTTGAGGATTTGGAGGTTGAGAGGTGCTCAACATCCGAGGATGAAATTGAAAAAGCATCAATCATGAGTCCAAGGGGGAAAATTCATTGACTCAAGAACTTGAGGATTTGGAGGTTAAGAGGTGCTCAACATCTGAGGATGAAATTGAAGAAGCATCCACTTCAAGAAATAAGAGGGAGAGGTCGTTGACACTAGAACAAGAGGAACTTTCAACATTCGGAAGTGACAAGGCAGAGGAAGATTGTGCCACCTCCATAAGTCAAGAGAGTCCAAATTATAAAGATATATCAATTTCAATTATAAAAAAATAAAAATCATAGAATGTGTTTTGAGTGTAGCAAGAAGGGACAATGTAAAAGCAAGTATCCTAATTAATTAAGAAGAATACTCAAATGATACCTAAGAAAATGGAGAAGTCGAAGTAAGTCGAACCTTGGTGTGAAAAGGTTAAGAGTACATTGTGTGTGTTTCATTAGAGTCGTCAATTTGGGTTGGATCCATCGGGTTGACCCGCCCTGTCAAACAATTTAGGTGGATTGGATTAAAATTTAATCAACCCATTTTAAGGTGGGTTAAGATTGGTCGACCCGCTTAGACCCGCCACCCGTGTGAGTTGGCCCGTGGCGGGCTTGGGTTGACCCACGAGTTGATAAAATTTATTTTTTTCATCAAAATTTAAAATTAAAATAGAAAACTCAATGAACTAGTGGTCTTAATCCATCTAAATTAAAATCTAAACTTAAAAAAATTTTAACTTGACCCATTTAAACTGTAATCCAAACTTAAAAATTTTAATATTTTCCTTATTTATTTGTTGAGAGGCCCATGGTTGGCCTATCTAACTCATAATCCACTTTAAGTTGGATTGGATTGGAGATTTTTTAATCTGCCAAGTTGGTGGGTCTGCCACCCCACCCCGCCATATGACGAGTTTCAAGTGGATTGGCCCTCCCCATCATGGGTTAACCCATTTGACAACTCTACTTTTCATGGAACCAATATGGACATTATTGGAACCAATGTCCAAAAGGGAGGCATCCAAATAAAGACAAGGGAGGATGCTCAAACATAGGGAGAGCTCCTAAGGTATTATTTTATAATACAATTTCTTTATATCATAATAATAAGTATGTTAGAAATAAATTTTATGACCTTGGTTCAAATTATCATAAACAAAGAGAAAACTTCATGGTGTTTCATAGTAGACCGACCTAATGATAGGAAGGATCTAGGCAAAAATTCTAAGGAGATTAAACATATGCCTAGAAAAGGAAATATTCAAGGTAATAATGAAAAATCAAGGGTTAATGCATTAGAGGTTGAAAATTAAGTTTTGAGGTCAAGACTTGATCAATTAAAACATACCCTTAATTAAGAAAATGACAAATGAGGTTAAAGGTAAGAAACAAAACCTAGATTTAGGTAGACAAGAGTTGTCTAAGGACAAGAGGAGAATAACATAATTAAGACTTCTAAGAAGCCTAGGAAAATCATTAGAAAGGTATCTAAGGAGGTTATTTCTAGTGAATACCTAGTACATACAAGGAACTTTAATAGGTATTGAGTTTCTAAGAGTGTGATCTCTTCACACTAGATGGGTATAGGGTCTGTCAACCTTAATTGGAGGGGTAGTTAACCCAACCATGGTAAAGGTGATAATTTAAGATATTTTCTAAGTATTGTGATATCTTGAAAATGATGTTCCAAATCTTATCTTGGAAGATTGCTATAGTGTGCCAATGAGAATTAAGTTTTTATGTTGATTAAAATTGGCACGATTAGATATATTCAAGTGCACCAAGTTGGAGTTTTTGGCACATTCAAAGGAGTTAGGTTGCTTATGTTAAATTATGTATTTGACATAATGATTAGTTGAAAATACTTAGATTGAAAATCTAAGTATTTTTATTATTGTGCTATACTTACCATATTTTATGTGTCATATTATATGCCATGATATCATATCCTACATTCATCTTGTCATGATAATGTATCTTGATATATGAATTGTTATGTTATATTATACATGCATCATTTGAGTTATGAGAGATTTCTTTCTAAAAGTTTTGCATTTGATGTATGTCATATCATTTACATACATAAATGTTAATTCCTTATAATTAAGGGCAAATGACATTTATTGACATCCTAGGTAAGATGATCAAATTTAGAATGTCGAGATAGAGATGCATAATTTTTTAGTTTAGAAAAAATAAATTTTATATCTCACAAGATCAAGTTGTGTTTGTATTGACATACATTAGACATAAGTGAGATGTTAGAATGATGAACTAAGTTCAATGTGCAAATTTAATGCATCTAAATGAGCTAAGCATCATCAAAATACATGGATTGTACATGACTAATCATGGAGAAAATAATGTATAAGTCATGTGCATTTAGCCCATAGATCATGTTTGAAAAGTGGGTTTAAAAACTATTTCAAAATCATTTTAGAAAATCTTGATAAAGTCTATTTATTAAAAGAATCACCATTAATTAGGTTGATACAAAGCTAGAGTGAAACATTGAAGTTTTCAATGATTTTAACTTTATGTCATTCTTTGAAAATAAGATGTATTTACTTAAAAAATTATTTTTTTCTTATAGTATTTGGCATAAGTAATATCTATATGAAATTTTATAATTTTTTAAAAAGCATAGAATTGAATTACTTATGCATTTTTAAATTTCAATCTGAAATTGATATGTAATTTGTTAGTCCGGCAATAAACTGCTATCCAACAACAATTGACTGCTACGGTGAGTTTTGATTGAAATTGAATTATTTCAGTTGGTTAAGCTCACTCAAAAGCATTTTAACAATCTCTAATCCTATGATATGCTTGGATAAATATTCAAATGTGATTTTCTTGGTAAAAATGAGAAAGAGATGTTAAAAAGGGAAGTATAAAGAATTAGGGGGGGGGGGGGGGGGGGGGGGGGGGGGGGGGGGGGGGGAGGTTTAGATTCAAGATCGAATCTTTAATCTCATGACTTAGATTTTGAAATTTCTTAAAAGTTTAGAAACTCCAAATCATTGTTGGTGTAATGATTGAAGTTAGAACATGCTTTGATGGGGAGGTTCTCCTTAAAGGCATGACTTCGATATGAAAGGGGGAGAATAAAGGAATTCAAGAAGGTTTGGTGAATGAGTGAAGATTTGTATGCTCAAGGTTGAGCATTAGAGAAAATGGAAGGTAGGGAACCTCCATTGTGATGTTGAAAGTTTGGAATAGAAGAAGTGAATGTATTTTCTGAAGAAGGTTTTGATGTGTGTTAAAGGGGGAGAATGAAGGGTTCAAGTTAGGAAATTTTCATTCATGTCTTACATGAGAAGTAGGATATTGTGATAATGAGTTAGTCTAACATATATATATTATCAAATATGAAAAAGAGAGAGATTATTGGTGAAATCGACCTTTGATCAAGATTGACTAGGTTGACTAAGCTCAAGTTATCGAGTTGGATTTAGATGTTTGATTAATATGTTAGTTTATCGAGAAAATATCAAGTAGGTCAAGGTTGATCGGATTATTGCTAAGAAGTGAAAAAATCCAAGTGGGTCACATTTATCAGACACTTGACGACTCGGAAGTCCAATAGGGTGTTGGCAAGAGAGAAGTCCAAGTAGGTTACGGCTGATCGGACACTTGGTAGTCAAAAGTCTAACAGAGAATTACAAGAGAGAAGGCAAAGTGGGTCACAACTTATAGGACACTTGCCAATCGAAAGTCCAATAGGGAGTTGCAAGAGAGAAGTGGCCGAGTGAGTTATGGTTGATCGGATATTTGGCAGTTAGAAGTCCAATAGGGAGTTGGCAGAAAGAAGAAGTCTAAGTAGATCATGGAGGACTAGACACTATACATGGGACGAAAAGTCCAAACTGATTAAGGAGAACTGAATGTTTGGCAATGACGAAATTTAAGCAAGTTAAGATTGATTGAATGTTAAGTATGAGACGAGAAATCCTGCTCGGTTAAGGTTGACTGGATGTTAGGTGAGTAAAGTCTTGGTATGTTGAAATCAATCAGATACTAAATAAGGTTGAGGCCCTAATAGGACGAGGTTGACCTGTACTAATCATACGAGGAAATTCTAGAGACATAAGGGTCCTTTGGTATAAGAGAATTTGATGTGAATAATATTTTCTACATTATGAATAGTTCATCAGTTGATTGAATAAACACAATAGTCGACTAATGTAATCAATATTTTCTGTAATAATGTTTTTCATTTCTAGACCTTGAATTCGAGATTTGAGGGGGTTTAATAGGATTTAATGTAGATAAGTCGATTGATGAGTTTGATCAATCGATCGATAACATTGTAGCAGTAAACAAAAAGTTTAAAAATTAGTTGATCAACTCGATTGATTGGGATCAATTGATTAATGAACAATAACAATCAACTGTTGGCACTGTTGTAGCAAATACAAAATTTCTGAGTCGAGCGGGAAAATGATTGGTCATCATTAATCGATTGATGGAGATGATAAGTCGTTGCTACTGTTCGAGCGAATAGAATATTTATAGTTCGACTATTACACTCGACTGATTTGGTATCAGTCGATTGATGAACATTAACAATCGACTATTATAATAAAAGTTGAGTTGCAAATAGTTGTTCTATAGGTATAATGTTCGAATTCAACAAAGCAATCGATTGATGGACGATATCAATCAATTATTAGGTGGAAATCAGTTCAGACCTAAAAAGCTATAAAGGAAGGATTTCATGAAGGATTTCGATACCGATTCTTGAGAGTTTTAGAGAAAAGTGTGCTGCATTCCTAGACCTCATGAAGAGGCAATTCAAAAATATTTAACAACAAGATTTTATTTGAAAATTATTTATTATTATATTATATTCATTTTTATTTTTGTATTTGTTATGTATTTCTTGTATAACAACCGGTATTGTAAAATATTTTTTCACCTTTAAAAGGTATCTAAGAAGGATTTCATTAGAATGGTAGGCTGCAAAGTAGAAATCAAGGTTCCAATCCACGTTAAATTGATTTATCTCTTGCACTTGTTTTGTTGTGTTTGCTATTTGTATATTTCGCTACATGTATAATTTATTATAGACGAGCACAACGAAATTTCATCCTGTCCTCTAATGACGTCATCAATCTGAACACAGAACTGCATGGATTCCAAAGTCGTTAAGGGGAAGCAGGAGTGCTAGCCACGTAGACTGAATGGGATCATGGATCCCAT
>NW_027433319.1:0-3057 GCF_044706935.1 Curcuma longa
AAACTTTATGAAATTATTTTTCCCTAATGACAAATGGGTTAAGTAATTACGGTGTTAAATTTCATAATTTTTTGTCGAAAGTTGAATTAGTTATGCATTTTTAAAGTTGGATCTAAAAAATCAAGTTTTTCAGTCATCAGTCGACTGATGCAAAGACCAGTCGCCTGATGTCATTATTTATCTCTATTTTTTGACACATTTCTTGACAATTGACCATCCTTTGACCTTTAATTTTTGGGGCATACTCTAGGATAATATTTTTGATCAATTGGACTGTTCAAAACCTAAAACTTTGATGTCCACAACAAATTGTTTGTGCATAAGGGCGTAAGGCTTTAGGAGGAGTTTATGCCATAGGTTGGTCATTTTGACTAGTTATGCTACCTCTTGGATCTTTATTCTAGATATTTTTAATTCTCCCTTCTTAGATTCCCATGTTTTTTATGATTGTCAAAAAGGGAGAGAATGAATGGGTTCAAGTTAGGTTTTAAATGTTATTCATGATTTAATGCTCATGCTGATCATACTTAATGATACTTATTGATTCATTATGCTTATGAATGGTTATTGATTCATTTTTACTGGAATAAATTGCTGTTATTTAATATATGTTGTTTTAAAGACCTAACTTAAATGAATTTTTGTCAAACATCAAAAAGGGGGAGATTGTTGGTGCAATCTTGTCCTAAGTGATTTGAATTTTAATGTTTGGCTAAAATGAGTTTAAGTTAGGCAATGTTGGTGATCTAACTTGTGTGGTTTGAGTCCACAGGAAAGTCTAGGTTGGGAGACTTGGCAAATGATGAAGTCCCGGAGGCGCGGCCTCTTGGCAAAGGAAGACTTAGCATGACGAAGCTGAGGGAAATGTCTCAAACAGTGCAAGGAAGGGCACGAAGCTTGTGGAAGACGTTTGAAGGTTTGCGTCAAAGCTAAGGGGTGGAAAAGAAGCTGAAAGGGGAGTTTCAGCTTGATCAGTCGACTAGCACTATTGGTGCAGTCGACTGATGGTTGATCAGAAGCACACACAGAGTTTACAGAGAAATCAGTCAAGTGGAGCAGTCGACTGCTCATGGTGCATTCGACTGCTACATGATCGTTGGAGCGACAATTGACTGATTAAATGCAGATCAAAGAGTCGTTGAAGCCCATCAGTCGACTGGCCCTTGTAGCAGTCGACTGATATACGAAAAAATATAAAAATAGTAAACGACACCGAAGAAAATAACAAATTCTTTTTCTCATTTTTCTATGACAATTCTCTGACTTTGTAAAGCTCTCCTCTTCCTCCATATTTCACTACTACTTCTTGTGAAAGGAAGAGATCAGTTTGTGAGGGTTTTCTCCACCTTCGAAGCGTGCTTCGAAAAGGAGGGTTTTTCATAGTGGAACGGTCGTCTGTGCGTGTGGATCCTTGGATTAGTCACCTCATTGAGGTGGATACCAAGTAAACAAACCGGGTTAGCGATTAATCTTTTCTTTGCTTTTATTTTTACTTCCGCTAACGATTTCGCATGAAAGTTTAGAAAAATTACTATTCACCCCCTCTAGTGGACGCATCGATCCCAACAATCATATTCGTGTGAATACACATAGAGACACAAACACTTGAGCATGCAAGAGATTCGATGAACCAAGGATGGTGGGATAAGCGAAAGGCACGCTTTAAATGTATAGATCTATTATTAGATAGATAAATTAAACTATGTACGAGTTTTATTTCACATGGATCGCTCGTTGGGATCCTATTTTGCTATGAATTTTATTGTTTATCGCATAGGATTCCCTACATAGTCTGTTCCCAGAATTTCGATGTTTGACAATACACCGAAGTCTGGTTAGTCTGACTAACGGTGGATCCAAACAGAACCTAATATTTGAATGTGAGTGAAGTCTATTCAAGTCAGTTTGACCAGAAGACTAGCAAGAAGTCTTAGTCGATTAGATCGGGCAAAAAGAGTCCTATTTAAGGGTAGGCAGAGAAAGTCCTTGTTGGAAGCTAGACAAGAAAGTCCTATTTGGAAGCTAGGCAGAGAATTCCTGATCTGAAGGATTGGCCAAGGAAGACCTGGTTTGGAAGACTAGGCAAGGAAGCCCTGATTGGAGATTGGGCAAGGGAATGTTCAAGCAGGTCAAGGGTAACAGGATGTTTGGCAGATGAAAAGTCTACCTATGAAAGTAACTAGTCCTAACTGGAGGTTAGGCAAGGGAAAATCCAAACAGGTCAAGACTAATTGGATATTTGGTAGGTGAGAAGTCTACTTATGGATGTGAGTAGTCCTAACAGGAAGTTAGGCATGAGTGAGCCTAATAAGTTAGACCTACAGGGTAAATCTTAGGTAAGTCTAGTAGGTTAGACGGCTATAGGTAGACTTAGGTTGCTTGTTTGCTTTTATGCTAATCATGCAGGAACCAGAAGCTAGAAGCAAGACTGAGGAAGCATAAGAGGAGCAAACAGAATTAGCTAAACCAAGCTTGGAAGTCAACTCAGATCAAAATCGATTGACTGGTTCCAGGCCCCCTTATTGAATTTAGGTGCTCGGAACAGTCCAGGCGACCTAGTGAGATCTAAGCGCCTGGACTAGGCAAATCTAGACTCCTAGATCTGATCCAGGTGCCTGGATGGTCTAGGCACCCCTATGTGTTCCAGGCGCTCGGATTAGGTGAAATTGGCCCTGATAAAGACCGACGAAATCGGATTAGATCGGATCGATTTTAGGCGCCCGAGAAGGAATCTAGAAGGCCGAAAAGGTCTTTATATGACCTATACGACCAGCACCAAGGCACAACTACTACTCTCACACGTCTTCATCCTACGGTGCTGCTGAACGTGAATGGAGCCAGGCTTATGCAACCAAAGAAGTTACAAGTGGAGTGCACGACACTCCGGACTTCCGGATGGCCACTACACAACGTTTGGTTTAATTTTTCTTTCAGTCTTACATTTATATTTCATTATTTTTATTTGGACTGTAAGACGGATTTCTCCGCCTTCAAACAAAGTGTTGGTGCAAGATGCACTAAGATCTTGCCTAGAGTTTCGATGTTTGACAATACACC
>NW_027433320.1:0-3700 GCF_044706935.1 Curcuma longa
GAAGTCCTGAGGACTTCCTCGGTCTCATGCCCTTTTGATCAGTGGGGAATGGACATAGTGGGACCCTTCCCACTGGGGCCCGGACAAAAGAAATTCCTATTGGTTGCTGTCGACTACTTCTCCAAGTGGGTAGAAGCCGAGCCCCTGGCACACATCACAGAAAAGAATGTGCTCAAGTTCTTATGGCAAAACATTGTCTGCCGCTTCGGCATTCCTAGAAAACTAGTCTCAGATAATGGAAGGCAGTTTCAGGGGCAAAAGATAAAAGAATGGTGTGAGGGCCTCCAAATACAGCAAGCCTTCACCTCGGTCTACTACCCACAGAGTAACGGACAGACCGAGGTCGTCAACCGCGAGCTAGTCAAAGGGCTGAAGACAAAACTAGACCACGTAGGGGGCTCGTGGGTGGACGAGCTCCCCGACATCCTCTGGGCATACCGGACAACGCCTAGAGACAGCACGGGGATGACACCATTTCACCTGGTTTATGGAGGCGAGGCCGTGGTACCGGTTGAGATAGGGTGTCAGTCCATGAGGGTGGCGGCCTATAGCAACCCCGAAGAGAATGCCTCACACCGAGCAGCTGAGCTCGACCTCATCACCGAAACAAGGGAAAAGACCAACGCACGGCTCAATACCTACAGGCGCCGCATGGGTCAAATATACAACAAGCGAGTCCGACCTCGCTCATTTTACGTAGGAGACTTCGTTTGGAAGAGGAGGACTCCCCTGGAAGGATTGGGCAAGCTCGAGCCTAAGTGGGAAGGACCATACCAGGTGACCAGCTGCCTCGCCGGAGGGTCATACTACCTGGCTGACCCCAAAGAAAAGGGATTACCGCGACCCTGGCACGCTACTCACCTACGGCCATACCGCGGCTAAAAGGACAGTACCAGTTTCCCTTCTTGCATTTTTTTGAAAATTTCATTCCTTGCCACCTGTAATAAGCATCTATGATGTATTTCAGTTCTCTCAATAAACATCAGTACCCGAGCCAGCCAGGCCTCGGAGGTCTGCATTCTCATCCTATGGGGACAGGGCTCTGACCACCTCACGAGCTCCGCGCTCTCCAACATGGCCTTACGACAGGTCGGAACTCCGAGCTCCGCGCTCGATGACTTAGCCTTACGACAGGCTGGACTCACGAGCTCCGCGCTCTCCAACATGGCCTTACGACAGGTCGGAACTCCGAGCTCCGCGCTCGATGACTTAGCCTTACGACAGGCTGGACTCACGAGCTCCGCGCTCTCCAACATGGCCTTACGACAGGTCGGAACTCCGAGCTCCGCGCTCGATGACTTAGCCTTACGACAGGCTGGACTCACGAGCTCCGCGCTCTCCAACATGGCCTTACGACAGGTCGGAACTCCGAGCTCCGCGCTCGATGACTTAGCCTTACGACAGGCTGGACTCACGAGCTCCGCGCTCTCCAACATGGCCTTACGACAGGTCGGAACTCCGAGCTCCGCGCTCGATGACTTAGCCTTACGACAGGCTGGACTCACGAGCTCCGCGCTCTCCAACATGGCCTTACGACAGGTCGGAACTCCGAGCTCCGCGCTCGATGACTTAGCCTTACGACAGGCTGGACTCACGAGCTCCGCGCTCTCCAACATGGCCTTACGACAGGTCGGAACTCCGAGCTCCGCGCTCGATGACTTAGCCTTACGACAGGCTGGACTCACGAGCTCCGCGCTCTCCAACATGGCCTTACGACAGGTCGGAACTCCGAGCTCCGCGCTCGATGACTTAGCCTTACGACAGGCTGGACTCACGAGCTCCGCGCTCTCCAACATGGCCTTACGACAGGTCGGAACTCCGAGCTCCGCGCTCGATGACTTAGCCTTACGACAGGCTGGACTCACGAGCTCCGCGCTCTCCAACATGGCCTTACGACAGGTCGGAACTCCGAGCTCCGCGCTCGATGACTTAGCCTTACGACAGGCTGGACTCACGAGCTCCGCGCTCTCCAACATGGCCTTACGACAGGTCGGAACTCCGAGCTCCGCGCTCGATGACTTAGCCTTACGACAGGCTGGACTCACGAGCTCCGCGCTCTCCAACATGGCCTTACGACAGGTCGGAACTCCGAGCTCCGCGCTCGATGACTTAGCCTTACGACAGGCTGGACTCACGAGCTCCGCGCTCTCCAACATGGCCTTACGACAGGTCGGAACTCCGAGCTCCGCGCTCGATGACTTAGCCTTACGACAGGCTGGACTCACGAGCTCCGCGCTCTCCAACATGGCCTTACGACAGGTCGGAACTCCGAGCTCCGCGCTCGATGACTTAGCCTTACGACAGGCTGGACTCACGAGCTCCGCGCTCTCCAACATGGCCTTACGACAGGTCGGAACTCCGAGCTCCGCGCTCGATGACTTAGCCTTACGACAGGCTGGACTCACGAGCTCCGCGCTCTCCAACATGGCCTTACGACAGGTCGGAACTCCGAGCTCCGCGCTCGATGACTTAGCCTTACGACAGGCTGGACTCACGAGCTCCGCGCTCTCCAACATGGCCTTACGACAGGTCGGAACTCCGAGCTCCGCGCTCGATGACTTAGCCTTACGACAGGCTGGACTCACGAGCTCCGCGCTCTCCAACATGGCCTTACGACAGGTCGGAACTCCGAGCTCCACGCTCGATGACTTAGCCTTACGACAGGCTGGACTCACGAGCTCCGCGCTCCCCAACACGGCCTTAGGATAGGTCAGGAAGACCCGAGCCCCAGCTCCCCCCCGATAAAGAAAGGGACGGACACCCTCATACGAAACAGATCTTACTCATAAAATTACCAATAAACTTAGGACCACAAGGGTCTGTACATTAGATGATGCCTGGTGTGAAGCCCGAATTGAGCCCCAAATACAAAGTACACTTAGCTAGGGGAACGGCGCCAGATCCCGTTCTACCCGTCGCCTTCTCAAACCAGAGGGTCGCGTCCAGAGCTCGATGACGAAGCACCAGCAGGATCCGCAGCTATCAGCTCGTCCTCTAACGCGTCTAGCTTTTTCAAACCATCATGATATTCCTTCTCGAGACGATCCACCTCCTGGACGGCGCCAGACAGTTCCCGCTGATACCTTTGGGTCTGCTCAGCGGCCCCAGCAACGTCCTTCTCGAGCTTCTGCACTCTCTGAACGGCCTCAGCTATACTTTGCTTCAGTCGCCTATTTTTAAGGACCGTTTCGTTCAATTCCTTTTCAAATCTCTCGACGGCACTACCATACATAGCCGCCCGTAAAGCCCAACGCCCAGACTTGCGTCTGGCATCATCCCTCTTCTCTCTAAGACGCTGCAGGCGCTCCTCAAAGGTGTCATCCATTGGACCCCCGGAAGAACCAGCAAAGGAAACCCGAGCGGAGCTTAGATAATCAGGAAAGCGGAGAACCTTCCTAATATACATCTACCCCAGACGCCGGGCAAGGTCTACCCTCTTTGCCAAAAAGCTGACCCACACAGTCTAACAAGAAGAAGACAACGAGTCACCACGCGGAACCCCTTCAAGTCCTGTCGCATCCGCATCAGAGGGTCACGGGCGAAGGGCGCTACGGAACGACAATATAGGCCTCGACTAACACATCCGCCAAGTAGGCGCCCACGAGAACCTATCGCGATGACCCACGGAAATTAAGCCGAGGTCACCTCGGAAACCTCGAAGGTCGAGAAGGATCCCCTTGCCTGAACCTCGTTCATGGCC
>NW_027433321.1:0-2892 GCF_044706935.1 Curcuma longa
CAATAGTCCTTTCCTTATGATACTTGAGATCATTATGACCTATACCTACACTTATTGATTAGCCTAGTAGGTGTTAATGACTATGAAATGAGCATCTTATCATGACGCCTAACAACGATTGTAAATCCCAATGATGTGGGTCTATGTTGTCTATAGTTGGCCTTTAGTAGTATATTGATATAGGTGGTTATGACCCTTACTTCCATCATATTAATGGTGACTGTATGGCAGTGTACGCAGTCGATGGCTGTATGGCAGTGTACGCAGCCGAGTCGATGATCTGATCCCGACACCAGTTAGGGGTGGTACTCGGAGAGTATTAGAGGACAGATATCGGCCATAGGATATGGGATCACCGGACGCGGAGCACTGATCCCTCGATTTGGATCACCGGACTACTTTATTGTAGGGCGCGGGGTCCTGATCCCCCGATGCCGGCCATACCCAGTCTCAGATGCTTGCACGAGTGTTGTAGCGTGTGGGGCAGTTACATCATGCATACGCATATCATGTGCATGTTATAGATATGTATTGGACCATACTAATCCTGCATTTGATTGCTTATCTATTTGATTCTTGATTGTTGCATTTGGTTTGACATATCATTCATATGATTCATTACATGAGACTATTTTATTTATTTATGACCTGCAGAGTTATATTTGATATCTTGCTGAATTGTGGTATGTATCGTTCTTATCTTTATCTACTTCGTCATGCACTTCCTTTCTATATTGCCCACTGAGTATTTGTACTCACACCTCTTTGGACTCTGAGATTTTTCTGTCTTCCCAGGTAACAGGTAGGAGCTTACAGTGATGCCAGGGATCTGTCGGATGCTTCCATCTCACATCAGCAGTCTAGTGGGTTTAATGTATTCATTTTATATAGTAGTTCGATATGGGTGTATTAGAATTTGTTACATTCGATATGGTTGTAGATAGATTATATACACTATGGTTCTTGTCGCAGTTTTTTTTTTTCGTTGCGTGATTTTACATCTGACGTGGATTTCCGTATATACGGTTTCTTCGACTTTCTCGAGGTGCACAATTTTAATTTAGTTGCATGTGGCCGTGTAGGCCTAGTAAGGAGAGTTTATTGATTATTATGTGTATGTATCAGTGTGTATGATCGGACGTGTAGTCCATATTTCCGGCCGCCTGTGGCCGATGTATATGTATCTGTATTCAGGGAATTGTCAGGGATACTGGGGAGGTGCTGTCGAAATTTTTCGGATGGCTATCTCCCGGGTCGTGACACATGCTATAATTTCTCCCCCTGAATCCTTACCTCTCCTTTGATCACTTACTAAAACCATAAAGCATACAAGCGTGTTAGTGAACAAGGGAATGTTGCAAAATAAAATCAAGGATTTATTGAGAAAAATCAGCATAACTTATTGAACAGAGAGATCAGTCGACTGACATTAGTACCAGTCGACTGATGCCTGATAAGCTGATTATCAGTGTCAACTTCGAAAAACCATAACAAATTCATATTAATTCAGAAAAATATGTCATTTTACCATGTGATTTTTATGATCCATAAGTAAGTGTGAAAAATTATTTCACCGTATGTTCAATTCTAAAACATTATTTTGATATTATGTGCCAAGGGATTATATTTTTCAAGTACTATGCATAAGTATCAAAATATATTCGGGTATTGAAATGTTGTTTGTATCAACCCTTCTTACTAGTAGACCATTTATAGAGCATATATAAAGCATTTGATGTCAATTTGTGGTCAATATTCAAGTTAACAGGTCAAAGTTTCCATCTCACAGATATATCAGTCGACTGATGGTTGAGTTTCTGATTTTTCAGTCCAACTTCATAAATTCATATTTAATTCAATTTTCGTCCAAAAGTTCTGAAATTTGACAATGTAATTTCTTAGTCCATTATCTGTGAGAGAAAATTAGTTTCAAAATTTTATCATCACTAGAATGTTGTTTTGATACTATAGATCAAAAGTTTGAAACTTTGAATTTAAAGAGTTAAGTATCAACATTACATATGAGGAAATGGGTCTTCTCTTCAATGGTTCCAAGATACTCCATGTCATAATAGAGATGGTATTAGATGTTTATATCTTGATATTTTCAAAGAATTCAATAAGCTCCCCCTTCATATATTGATGTTGACAATCCATTAACTTAAACCTTTTTCATTCTCCCCCTAAATCCATGATTAGCCCATATAGTAAAATCCTCCCCCTTAAATTGATCAATACGCTCCCCCTAGATTCATGAATTTTAACATGTATTTTCAATCCAAGCTTTCCTATAATAACCTCAATTCTTTTACTCACAAACCATTTTAAACACAAGTGTGCAACATTTCATCAAGTTATCCTTAACTATATATGAAATCACAACATGTACTAAAAGATAACATAGTAAAAAGTTTTACAGCCATAAGTAAGCAACATGAAATACAAACAAAGTCTTATCATCCAACACCATCACATAAAAGTACTCAAATTATCACACAAGTTTTCCAACCACAAAACATCACAATATGAAAAGAGAACATCCAATCTAGGCATCATCATCATCGTTCGCTGGAGGAGGTGGAGGAGGGGGCTGATAATACATGTGCATCTGGCTCATCATTTCAAACATCTGCTGCTGCTGCTTATAATGCTCCAGATCACGCTGAGAGGCAGCCGACCAATCCTAACGCAGACCTCTTACTTCCTCATAAAAACTTGGACACCCTTATGGTAGTCCCAAACCTCCTTATGATAGGTTTGGACTTGCTCATAATATCCTGTCACACTGGTATCCAGATCCTGATATCGCTGATCCAATACTCCTTCAAGATGAGTGATCCTCTCATCAAGTCCAGGATTAGGAGGTGCATCGGCACCCTCCTCATGGGCCGG
>NW_027433322.1:0-15398 GCF_044706935.1 Curcuma longa
AGAGTCGTGAATGGAAAGAGTATAATAAGAGAGAAATATAAATGTAAGGCCAAGAGTGAATGGCAACATTCAGTATGTTTTAGCAAGAGTCGTTCATTTCATTCCGACCTTAAGAGACCCGAGCAAGAGTCTAAC
Organism: Curcuma longa; assembly: GCF_044706935.1. Lineage (NCBI taxonomy): Eukaryota > Viridiplantae > Streptophyta > Magnoliopsida > Zingiberales > Zingiberaceae > Curcuma > Curcuma longa. Next base: position 136 of record NW_027433322.1, read on the forward strand.
ATGTCCATATTCAAAACGTAGAAAGATCTACTGAACAAGTGTGTTTTTCAAGATGTTAAGCCTTTCCGACTTCAAACGTATCGGGATTTGCCGACATTGACTAACGGACGGTCCCTCGCAGTTTCAATAGCGTCTGTACAATAGATGTTGTGCCGATTTCGTGCTTCCACTCTACTCTTCCAGGAGATTCTTCCTGCCCGGACCCTATTTGTCTACCTTCTGCAACCTATTCCCCACCTCATACAGCACATTCCCCACTTCCCTCATAAATCACGGTGATTCCGCCTACCCTTTCACTACCTTTTCACTACTCAGATTGGCCCTCCACTCCCCTTTCTCTTGTTTTCGGTTATCATCAGTCATCTATTGTATCACTGGGGTTCGGGTTCGGTAGTATAGTGGGTGTAGCTCGCTTCACTCCTCGTCTGATAGGTCTGATAGGCAGGAAAGGTAACATGGTCTAATTGGATCTCGTCTACTTGAGTATGATCGATGAAATGATGTATAGTAAAGTGTTGCTGCTCGGGACGGAATTTGAATTGATTGATGCGAGGAGATAGACGAAATGTCAAATCGACACGTTCTTCTTTTCTGTGCGCTAGTTGTCATTCGCGGATGCCTTTTGGTATATAGTTTAGGCTATCGGATGCAATTGTATACTCGTATTGGAAAAATATGCGTTTTGTACTGGTTCTTTGCGTTTGCGCTATGATAGGTTTTTCAATATGGTGGGTGGTGCACCGGAACCATTGCTTTTAAAGCCAGACGCTCTTTCCTCACCGGATTTGAAACTTCTATTTAAGGTGGTTAGGGAAATTCAGAGTTTAGAATGGCTAACTAAAAAATCTATTGTTCTTCAAGAATCAAGTTCGATTTCGACGAAATTCTATTTCTTTCAGGAGGACTAACATGAGGACAGACCCACTCACGATCGACTAAAAGTCGCCCGATAGGGCAGATATTGGTTCAAATCAAATCAAATTCGTGAGCACATTTTCAATGAAGCAAGTCTTGAATTCATGAACTTACCGTAACTGAACTAACGGTTTAGATAAACCGATTGCCAGAAAGATAGATTTGATCCAAGTCACCCATAGCAGTCAACCGTGCCTGGAACTGAGTCACGCTAACCAAAAGTCACTCTCGCTTAACTGACTACGATATGAGTTCGTTTCGCTTCTGACCGGCACGGAAAGGAATTTCTTTCTATCTATATATACAATTTACTATATTTTAGGGCAACCTAAAAACGACTGGAAACACTCCATTCATCATGGTGTATGGAGCTTCATGTTACGACTCGCAAGCTTCTAGAAGATTCTAGACACTTGAAGAATACTCTGGAGAATCCTGGATTGCTCTAGAAGACCTTGGAGACACTAGAAGACTCTGGAAGACTGTAGAATATCCTAAAGACTCCTAGAGACAAACTAGATAATTCTAGGTAGTACATGTCTAGAATTATCTATGTAAATATCTTAGAAGGAGGATTCTAGAGGATAGATCATAGCCGTTGATTAGAGTTGATCTCCACCGTCCATTGAGGGGGTGGGAGCCTATAAATAGGGGAGGCCTCTCATTTGGCCAAACCACTCAAGCCAAGCAAGTTTTACACATTCCTTCTAGTACAATACAAGTTATATTCCCTTCAAACTCTAGTTGACCTTTTGTCACTCTTGTCCTACTTTGAGAGTGAGGCTGACTTAGCATTCACCAAGGGGGTCAAAAAGGGCTAAGTGCCGGCACGGTTAGCTTGGAAGGGTCCAAGGCCGTGACAACGTGGTATCTGAGCCAGGTTCACAAAGGGCGTGGACACACAAAGTAGACATCATGTCGGGAGTGACGGAAGATGCTCGCAACGAGGAGAGGGATGAATTACTCGACTTATAAGGAGAGGGACCGAACCCCCTGTTCATGGTGGCAAGAGAACTCGCGGTGCTAGCAAGTCTCGTGGGGATGATGGCCATGGAGGGAAAACTTGTGCTCGTGGAGAATGCTCTTACAAGCATGGGGCAACGTCTTGAGAAGGTTGAGCATAATGTGGAGACCCTCGAGTCTCACAGGCCAACTTGATCAAGTCAAGGAGGACCTTGAGTCACGTCTTAATGCCGAGGAGGAATGGACTGGACGCATGGAGCTCTTTGAGAACATGGACGCTATCAGCAACATACAAGCCCAGCTTGACACTCTCAAGGCATCGCTCGAGGAGACAAGGGGACGAGCACCAATCGTTGGGAGCACCAGTGGGATGAGGGATGTCCCAAGGGCCGACTTGCCCAAACCAAAACCAAAAGAGTTCAAAGGCGTAAAGAACGCCAAGGAGGTGGAGAACTTCTTGTGGCAAGTAGAGAGATACTTCGAAGGTTTGAACATCGAAGATGATCAAGTCAAGGTACGCACTGCAACCCTCTTCCTCACCGAAAATGCAACTTTATGGTGGCGAAGGAAGTGTGCAGACATGGAGAAAGGCCTTTACACCATAAAGACATGGGAGGACTTCAAGAAGGAACTGAAGAGGCAGTTCTTACCCGAGAACGTAGTCTATGAGGCAAGGAAGAAGCTGAGAGAGCTCAAACATAGGACCACCATCTGTGAGTATGTGAGGGAGTTCACCACTCTTATGCTTCAGATCACGAACCTCACTGATGAAGAACTTCTCTTCTACTTCATTGAAGGACTCCAAACATGGGCCAAGCAAGAGCTACAGCGACGTAGCGTGAAGGATGTGGACGAAGCTATTGCGGCCCCTCATCGAATATAAAAAAGGTGAGTCCCATCCTAAACCCAAACCCTCTTCTAAGAGTTATTCTGCTAAAGGTGGGGGAGACAAGGGTAAGGGCGTACACAAAGGGAACGATGGCAAGTTATCTTCAAGGAAAGAGTACGAGGAGAAGAAGAAGGCCTTGTCCCCTTTGGGTGGTGGCCAGCTCATCACGGGCGGGAAAAGCGGATTGTTCAATGCTACAGCTATACATACAAAAGTCTAAAGTCAGTATCAGCTGCAAGCTTCGATCAAAGAGGTTTATTCGCTCCCTACGCTCTACTCTAAAAGAAGGAGGTGTCCGAACTCTTTATCGTATACGTAAGCTTTTCTGGGTGGGCTTTCTTTGATGTCGAGATTGATGGCTTACGGACCGGCGGAAATTTCAGTGATCAATGAATCATATAGCGCTATTCTTTCTATTGATCTTTTGGGGTGGGATCTCTTTTTGTTCGACCACTTTTAGGCAGCAGGGGCCAAGTGACGTGATTGTACGCGAGCCTGATACTGGACGAAGCGCTTACCAACAGGCTCTGAAAGAGAGTGGCATGGTCAACAGAGGAGTCTACCAATGGGTAGAACGGGGCCCGCCTCAACGGGAAGCAAGGAAGTAGGCCTACCCGTCGTCCCCAGGAAATTCATTGGAATCGTCATGATAGGCACAACCTTCACCTTAACTGGCGCTGCAACGGAATACAAGAAACTATTCAAACTGGAGAGGGCTAGAAGCTACTCGTTCGTATTGGGAACCACCACAGAAAGCCTCACAAGACCCGAAACTGCCCACTCCTATGATAAAAACCCACTAGAAGTTCGTTAAAACGTGAGAAAACTGCTTCTAATCCACAATCAACTCGAAGGTACCTAAATTTAAAGATAAAGAGCGCTGAGAGCTCATTTTATTCGTCGATAAGCTTGTAAAACAAGGTTACTCTAATTTGAATTTCAAAGCCGGGCCCTTCGTTTTCGATTCTTTGGTCTTTGGTTGCGAAGGTTATGAAACTCCTATTTACAACTGACTTACCCGAAAAGACGAGATTAGGAGTTATATATTAATAGACCAAGAGAAGGGCTAGCGCTATAGACTTAGATGACTTAGAAGCTGCTTACTTTGCTTTGAAGCGGCATAAAATCTTACTTTTTTTTTTAACCCACTTGAAAAACTTTCTTTTTTTCAACAATTGAATTGGCTCGACTTATTGGCTTTGGCCGCTCGCTGGTTGTCGGGTCAGATTCCATAGATGTCTATTTAGATGTCGATTTCTTGCTTTCGGCTTCAGGTACTATTTAAATCGTAGATCAGTTTCGCTTTCAGTTGCAGTTGAGGATCCGATTTTCTGGTTCCATACCATACAATTAGTGGAGATAAAAAGGCTCTGGAAGAGCTAGATTCAGAATGTTTTCTTTCCTGCATGACCCGAAGGGCTAATTTTCATAGATCGACCTACGTTTACGTTTAAGATGGAAAAGAAATAAATGGAGAAGAAGATAGCTCGATGGTCTTACCAGACCTCTCTGACGGAGAATAAAGGCTGGCAGCTGGTGATGTCCAGTTCATCTGGTGGAACCTTATCACTTTTCTGAGTGTATCACTTCCCAAACAAATGGTCAGAGTGGTGATGATAGTGATGACTTTTGCCACTCTGCCACTGGCGAAGAACAGGTCTTCCCATGGGCACTACCGAGGGAAGAAGAGAGTCTCACATCTATACTTAAGTGCATTAGCATCCTCCACGAATGTAACATGCCGAAAGATATGAAATGAAGTCGTACGAGGATCAAAGCATCGCCGGGGAGCGAGAAAGATGCACAATTCTATATGAACAGAACAATGCGCCTTGGGAGATAATGGATCTCGGAGTGAGTCTGGACGTCTGGACACAAAGCACTTTCATCTCCATGAAAAATATCCCATGGAATCTTGCCTTTATGATAACATCAGATGGAGTTCTGTTGATGACATATGCTGCTGCTGGCTGAAGCCCATAAGTACTTCGGAATGGATCAAATCCAGAGGAAATATTCTTTTATTATATGTTCCATGAATTCAACATCTTTGCCTTGTTGGCAGCTAGCTCCAGCAATAATTAAAAAAAAAAAGGCAAGAGTTGATCAGCACCCGTAGATAAATTTGCATGTCCAAATCTGTGGTGCCAGAAGAAAAGAATGCCGACACAAACTTTCCTTAGATTCTGGCTTTAGCAGCTGCTACTAATGCAAACACTTTTTCATCCTCGAACTCCTGGTTCCTGGTTGAAATCGCTCCCCATGCTTCTTCCCTCTAGCTATAGCTATCATTCTGCCCGTCTTTAGGTCCTTCACAACGGGTAAATTCTTGCATTTGAAATCCTTGGTAACTTTACGTAAGGCAGAAGTTCTTGACGAAAAAAAGTTTTCCAAGCGTGGTAGAAATTGATGCAGTTCGGGGGATTGGAGGAGGGCTGTTAAGCGCCTGTGTATACCATGCAGTTACCTCTGTACGGAATCAAACCTATCTGTTTTTCAGGCTTGTCTGTGACATGATTGGAAGCACTAACGGCAAGGGGTTCCACAATGGATCTGAGGAGGAATTCATAGGCAAGTGAATGTGAAAGGCTTTCCTGCTGCCTTTTATTTAGATTTAGTGGAAAGCAAAAGCGGTGATAGCTGTTAAGGGCATCTTATGAGCGCCTTTCTTTCTTTGCCAGGAGAGGTGGCCAAATCACTAATAGATCCGAGATCTCTTTCTCCACATTATCTTATCGATGGTCGTGGTCTAGGCATGTAGTATCTTGAAAGCCCTTCTAATTATACACAAGTTCGGGTTTCGACTGCGGGCACCTTACCTTGGTTGCGGGTTCGATCATTGAATGCAGAGAGTTCCTTTACGACTATATGGCACTGCCTTCATCAACAAAAGGGGTTGTGGAAAGGGGGTGCTTTGCACCAACTAAATAGTATCGGTCGACATCTCCCAATCCTTCTTACCCGGCATCGGCATAGTGGGATTGACTCGTGCTTTATAGGTGAGGAGATCATATAAAAAAATAAAAAGAATGCTTTAATATTCATTTTGGTTTGTTTCCTCGCTCCCCTGCCAGCTATATCGGTGAGTCAGCCATTCGGGAATAGATCCCTCCCTCAGCGGAAAGATAGGAGTACTCCAGGGATCGAGAGGATCGAGATCTCTTTGCCGGCGGGTGGAAGCCGCTTTATGTGTTTCCATATAAAGAAAGCCCCTCCTCTTTCACTTTCAATCGACACACTCGACTAGATAGCTACGGTGGCCTGGCTTCTGCCTCTATTATAGGTTCCAAACCTACCCTCTCTTTATTTTTTTAATTAAAAAAGTCGTATGTACTTGAGTCCTTATTTCGTAATATAGTAGTATAGAAAGAGATTCGTCTTGCTTATTTGCTTGATCATTGAATTGAGTGCGTGGTAAATGTTTTTTACTGAACCCCCATTGCTCTCTCTCCGATAGCATGTAGCCGATAATGAAAACAGATATATATAAAGTGTGCAGTGAGGGCGCTCTAGGTAGCCAGTCTTTATTTAACTTGATCCTGACTTCGCTCAAGCAATGCCCAAAGACTCCCATGCTTTACGTTGCGTTGCATGCTGGCAGTACTATGAGGGACTTAGAGCGCAGATGTCTCTGTCCCTAGGAACGTGATGCTTAGGTGCGAGGTTGAGATGACGGAAAGACAGAAGAGGATAAGCAGCTGTAAACAGGGCATGCCACAGCAGTCTTGGGCTATTGTCTTCTAATACAATTACAAAGTGGTAGCAAGCAGCTCTTTAAACAACAGGTTTGAATCGATCAAATGTGAACTATGAGACGCTTGCATTTGCCGGGACATTCTCTGCTCTTTTTCGAATGGCACAGAATTCGTACTCCCCAGGCTCCGCACTCACGATACCCAAAAAGAAAGTACTAGTACTTGTTAGTGGCCGTTCACGTCAGGAAGGAAAGGAAAAGAAGAAATAGGGTCTACCAAGGGTCACTTCAAAAGCAAACATGCTTACCATATGGCTGCTCATCAAGACTCTCAGCAAAGACTCCAATCGAGTGACTGGAAGTGGATTTGCCCAAACAACTCCTAGAGTGAACGACTTCCTCTGGCTTTGTGCCCATGATCGTCTAGCCCTTCTCCACACATTAGTCAGGGATCCCTATTGTCAGACCAGGAGGCAAGTCGAAGTTCAGTTCCTATTGAGGAAGAAAAACCATTAATTATAAAATGAATCTCATCTGTCGATTCCAAAGTCATTGATAGAGTCAAGTCAGGTTTGCTGTGAATCAAGCTTTCAATCTGTTCGCCTTCTGAGCCTATTGATTCAATTCCTAGAAAGCCTTTTTGTCCTGTCTCTCTCTCTCTCTCCTCCGACTGAGGCATTGTGCCAGTTCTTGAGCGAACTATTGAACAAAGCTTCATTCATTGGTGCGAGAGTATCGATAGGGCTTGGATCGGATTTCACTGACAGAAAGGGGATTCGCTACTCCCACTAGACGGAGGATCTTTCAACAGTTTCTAATACAATCTAAGAAGTAGGGCGTCCTGTACGTGCGCCTGTAAGTGAGCGAGGGACGGATATCGAAATATAAGAATTAAGAGAAGACGCGCCAACTCTACTTACTACGGCTAGGCTAACATTTCTCCCTTCTTTTGGGGAATCAACCATGCTGCGAAACGGATTCGGCCAGTTACAGTCAAAGCAATAAATTCCGGTGAGAATGAAAGTTCTAATCTGCTCTAATTCAATTCTTTAGCTAAACCCTTGTCTCCCTAACACGAAGCACGAAGAATCTCACATCAAGGGTTCGGCTCTTCCCCCGTTTTTCGAGACTTTGGAACGACATAAAGGGACTTACCGCGTAGTGGGGTTCTTGAAGGAAGGAAAAGCTCTCTCAAAGGTAGATGTCTTTTTTTCCACCTCAGCTGATACTGAAAGGTTGGTTGGGCTAATTACCCAGAACTTTTCTTCTTTGTTTCAGAAGCTGAACAAGACTTGGTGGATGAGACCAGACGAGATTCTTCCACAGCACAGAAAAAGCAAGGACGACTATATTTTTTTTTGGGGCCCGGTTTTTCATATTAGTGGACCAGAAACTGAAAGACAAGGAATCAACCAATCGAGATGAATTGAATGCTTAGTTTTGACTTCTTCGATGGATTCTTTTTAATAATAAAAGTACGCCTTTTTTTATTCTTACTACGCTAATCCAATGGATCATATCTCTCTCCCTTTTAGCCTGCAGATAGATGGTTTGGAGTAAGCGCACTACAGAAGACTAAGATGCAAGCCGGAACTAGAACTAGAAAGCTCAAACAAGGAAAGCTTTGTTCTGCGCTAGGATCGCTTAAGCCGCATTGGAAAACAAATTCCTTTCTGTTGCTTCTTTCCCGGCCTCTGTGTCACGAACACTTTTAAGTCGATTTGGGCTCTTCATTGGTGGGTGATTTAAACCCTTTCCCCCCTCTATCTATCACGCCAGAGCGATATCCATTCAAAGCATAAGCAGGGGAATAGGTGATCGCACCTAAGGCCTTAACTAAAATAATATATTGTATCCTGGGTTGGACCAACTCCCATATCTTATTAGCAAAAGAGGAAACCTGCACGAGCTCTTCTTCTATTCTAGCTTCTTAAGCTAAGACTTTTTCCTCCATCCCAGAATCTTCACCTAATAAAAAAAGCTTTTCTTCAACAGCCTAAGATCCCGCGTCGTGATTCTTTCAATTGAAAGTTTTTGTTTTTAACTACGATCCCTTCTTAGAAGAAATATTGATTCCAGAAACCCTGGGACAAGAACGATCAAGCTTCTTCTTCTTTGGTTGATGGACTCAGACGTCAAGCTGTGGATATTTGATCTGATTGATTTCATTTCGTTCAAAAGTTGTCTAGGGCTGCTACCCAGTTTGGCTTCTCGAACAGGGTAGGACGGTGCCTAAGCCTTTTTAAACTAATCGAAGAGGGGGAGCCGCCCCCATAAACCACGTATTCCTCACTCACCTAAGTCCTTCCGAATAGAAATTAAATAGAATAAAACGTTCGCTAACAATAAAAACGTGGTCAAAACATTCTTACCTCGCCTCTAACATTCTCTTAGGCTTCTGCCTATACCATAAGCTTATCCCTTCGTTCTTGCTTCGCGACTCGGCTCTAAAACAGGAATCGCTTCAGTGGGTCCTGATCTTTTGTCGAGCCCTGCTTTGGTTTCTGGTTTTCTGGCATTACTTAATAAAGGGAGAGGGGCGGAAGCGCGAAGAGCGAATGAGCGAGCAAACACAAGGCCCGAGGCAACGACGGGTTAGACGGGGCGACGTGGGATCGCACTACCAAATATGACGGGAGATAGAGAGAGAGAGGGTCTTGGTTGCTGGGACGAGTGATAAAGTATTAGACGTCTCGCTTTATTGTAGTAATTATTTAGGGAGATAGTATGAGGACGCCTTGTGGCCCTTCTGACAGCAGCTACGGATACCTTTGAAAGCTTTTCCCCGTTCGGTCCCCTTGCTTTTATAGTTGATTCTGCTCCCTATGCTTTTATGGTAGAATCTGCTCCGGTTGCTGTTGTTAGCTTCCGCTCTCTGCCTTCATCTCTACGGTCTGGAGAACTCCCCCTCTACCAGAGCTAAGGAATTCCAAGCTGACTCACAGGACAGATGATACTAGAAAACCGTATCGGACTGATAAGAAGCTCAGGGTGGAGCGTACATTAAAGGCAATTTCGAGCGACAGCGACGTGAAATGAAAAGAGTTACGCTGAGTTCCGCTGCTGCCGGAGCATATGCCTTCTACTCTGACGTCGCGATGCTCTTCAGCCCGGTCGGGGGTGTGAGGCGTAGCTCCCGAGAAAGCTCTTTCTTAATGGTTGGCGACCGAGGAATGAAGACTGAAACTTAATAGTATAGTTCGCTTTTCACTCGACTTAGCGGAGAGGAACGGCTCATAACCTGTTTGTATTGTCGCTCCACCTAAGGGAGAGAGAATAGAGTTAGACCCGTCCACGTCGCCCTAGCCAGTGAGTGAATTACTTAATGAACCAGGCTAGCACCAGTTCGTGAATTACTACTTAATGAACTCAAGCACCAAGTCGTGAATGGAAGTAGTTATTAAAAAGAGTAGTGAATGGCATTACTATTACTATTTGAACTCTCTCAGCTAGCTGGCACCAGGTCGTGAATGGCATAGCCATTCACTCTTTCCAAGTCGTGAATGTAACCATTCACTAGCTAGCACCAGTTCGTGAATTACGTAGTAATTCACTCTCTCCAAGTCGTGAATGTAATTCACTCCTTCCCTTCCAGTTCGTTCATTAAGTAATTCACTCTCTCACTCGTACCTTGATCTTCCTTCTGCACGGCTTAAGACAGAGTTAATGATTCACCTAATCCTATTCAAGAGTACGGGATGATTTAAGAGGGAATGGAATATTAAAATAGTGAATGGAAAGCAGACTCCTCGGTAGCAGCAGGGACAGAATGAAAGCAAACAGCTGCAGCTGCTGGCGGAGCACCGGAAGTTCGCTGTTTTGAGTACTCGTTCGCTCCGGCCGTGATAGCTTCAATAGCCGTTCTAGTTATAATGAACCACGTCGCTTATGGAAGTCAGACGTCCCTCTCCCCCATACTATAATAAATTCCCAAAAATATAAGCCAATATATATACAGGGGGATTAGTCGAATAATAAAAAGTTGGTAGATCACGTGAGTTCGTCCCTTTGGGGCCTCCTCTCTCCCTATGGTCGAACCCGACCACGTCGCTGTCGCTCATCGGATAGTAGTCAATTGCCTTTGGGGCCATTTATACTCCTCTCTCCCTATGGTCGAACCCGAATTTAACTAAGGAGATAAATAGCCCCTTTGGCGTAGACTAACTGTATATAATATAAGAGTTGTACCTCTGCTACGCAGAGGCATATAAATAGCCTTTGGGGCTATTTACGACTAAAGTAGAGGTGGATGCATTTCCTTGAGTAACGAATCGAAAAAAGTTTCTAAGGTCTCTATCCAAGGACTTTCTAAGGTCTCTATCTAAAGGAAAGGGAAAGGGGTTTGCAGTTGTAGTTCTTTCACCTGAACCTGTAGCTTTGGCTTCCCTTGGGTTTGAAGTTGTGGCTGAGTATTTAACTTCTGAAGGGGCCCCCCGAGGAAAGTGCAGCTGAGGATTCAATGGCTTCCCTTGGGTTTTCAGTTGCACCGCTCCGTGGGGAAAGGGCGGCTTCGGCTTCTGATCAGGGGGGCACAAGAGGACACAACCGCGCGACCGCGAAGGAAGAACTTGCTGTCTAGCTCTGCACACCAGAATAGGTGGCTGCTGCATTACATGAAATATAAAGAAAGGAATGACGCTAGTGGAGACAACGACTAAGAAGATTGACGACAGGAGAATACCTTAGCTTTACGACTTTTCTCTTATTAGACTAATGCTTTCTTATGTCTGCCATTAGCTTAAGGCTAGTGTAGTGTAATGGAGGGCTTCCTCGCAAGAAGCTTTATAGTCAGGTTCTGAAAGAAAGGAATCTCGAGGAAAGAGGAAGTGGGAATAATCGACATAAGGGGGAGGTTTAAATCATCTTTGATAATCACAGTTATAGTAGCCATCAAGTATGTCCATCGAGACATTAGCGAAAGAAGCGGAATGAAAAATGCGCATATGCGACAACCGGCATATCTAACTAGAGAAATATCATACATAAGAGAAGAAAGTACAAGAAACCTTTTCTGTCCCTTTAAGGTAACAAAGCACCCACTTCAGATTAGGAAGGGACAAGCCCGAGACCTCCATTCGAGTCATGGGCAGCGTGACGAAGCCATATAGTAAATTGCGGTAAAGGAAACTCTTTTTTTTTGCGTTAGAGAATACGGCTTCTTGGGGGCAATACTGCTTCTTAAGGGCTGTTTGGCTTTGGTTTGAGCAGACAGAGAAGGAAAGCACTCAAAGAACTAGTCTAGTCTCAGCCACAGAAAAGGAGTGAGGTTATGGAATAAATTTAACAGGCTGAGTTGCCCGTGCAGAAAAACCCAAATCAATAGAGTGGCCAGAATCGATATTGGATCTCTTGGCTTATCAGTTTATCCTTCACCTGCTTCCTTCTTCGAACGAGTCGGCTAAAGAGCTAAGAAGACAGGATTGTTTGCGATTTGTGTAGCAGCTTGGTTGTCACAGTGAAAGGCAATAACCGTTGTTATATCAACCCCTAGCTATGGGAAATTCAGTCAGCTCTGAACTCAATGATTGCAAGTCCGCGTTGAGTAGATCTGGGTCTTCTAACCGGTGATCTCGGACTTGCTTAATTCATAAAAGAATTTCCGGGTTGATGATATAACAACCCCTAGCTATAGGAAATTCAATCAGCTCTGAGTTCTCTGATGGGATAGGAAAAGAAGATCACACAAAGAGGAAGAAAAGTCATTAGATGATGGGGTCCAAAGACCTCCCTTCCGCCAAGTACGATAAGAGAGAGGAACCGAGGAAAAGGGGTTGAAAGGTGCACTGAAAGTGGTATTGGTCTTTTACTTGGGATTGTTTGAGCGTAATAAGGTATGATGCTTGCTTCTGCGCTTACTCCTAAGCCTCTCTCGCTCATGCCTTTGGGAATCAAAAAGTTTCATTTTATCGGTATTTTGCCATTCCCATGACACCCGAACTACACTCGAAGGAATTAGACCGAGAGGGAAAGACTGGTGAGAGTGCAACTACTGCTCCTAAAGTCAAAGACTTGGAAACTTCTTTCTCTATTCTTCTTTTTTACCACTTTCTTTCACCTCCGGAAGGTTTAGGTCTTGCAAAGACGAGATTTCGATCAGTTTCAGACCGTTTGATCCGATCACTCAAGATGTTTTTTCCCTTTGATTGCTTTACGCGCATCCGTTTTCTTGGTTACCTTCGACACCTCTAAAGAGACTCGACATCAATTGGAGGCATTAGAGCGTAGCGTTGGAACTGCTATGTAGGCTTTTGTTTACCGAGGCTCTGACAAGACCTCCAACAGATGGGGGTTCACCTCACCCAAGAGTGAAAGCCCTTTTTGTCCTCTCTCTCTTGTCCATTCGTTAAGCCCGGACGTCAGTGCTAGAGAATTTCGTAGGTAGTATAGTTAGCGCCTTTCGCTTGTGGTCCACCCACCGCCGGGAATAGGTATTGCACCCGATGGAGCCTTGTCTCTTTCCTCCCTAGCTACCCGGCTTAGCCGATTGAATCAAATCTTTTTAAGCCCGATAGAAATTCACTCTAGGCCTCTCACGTCGGTAGCTATCCGTAGATCACTATTGGACGGTCTTAATCTTTCTCCGAATCAGACTCTTCTTTCTATCTTGTTGCGGGGAAGTTCAGTCATATAGAAGGTCTAATCACGAGCAGCTCCAATTCCAGCCTGCCTAGGCATCGAAGAAAACATATCCATATCCCATGTTATCGCACCCGAAACCATGCTAGCTCATGTTGTTGGTATATCACCTTCAACCGCAGGATCAAAGCTTCAATCTCTGTCTCGTCTCAGGCTTTCAACAGCAGGCATGTAACCTTCAATTCAAAAGAAGCAATTGAGGATGGAAGCAATCGACTCTCAAGTGGGACTAATGGACCTCTCCCAGCAACAGCCTTCGATGGTCTTCCTCCGCAAAGCCGTTATTCCACTGCAAGTCAAGATTTGCCTTTTGATCGTAATCGGGATTCGACCAAGTCAACTGCCTTTCCTGAAGCAGATGCCTGAAAAGTGGGGTTCGAAGCCTAAATCAAGGGATCTAAGCAGCTACAAGGAAGGAGTCGGAGGTTTCCTCACTCGCCCATAGGGAAAGTCAGAAGTTGCACGCCTATCAAAGGTGAGGAACGAGACCTTGTCTGCGAAAGCATGGCATCTAACCACTGAACCTACTTGAATCTGAACTACGACTATAACTAAGTCTCAACTTGCAAAGGAATAAATGAACACGAAAATGGAAGTTTTTCTTCCCTACTGAGCTACTAGGCTATAGAACCTATACCTATTTGGGTGCCTCTCTTTCCTTTTGTTGGTGACCCGAGTGCTGCCATAAAGGCAAAGTACACAGAGGTTCTGAAAGAATTCGTCTCAAATCAAACAAAAGAATCTGACTCCGAACCTTGATCTGTCTAGTTCGGTTTTCACTAATCCGAATCTGTGCAAAATTCCTTTAGAACAGACAGAGTTGCTTTTAGGGTAAGAAAGGGTCATTGTCACAACCCATCAGGTGGGTATTCAGGTCTTCTTTCAGAACCTAATACCCTTTACGACAGGCGCTAACCGCTTTCGACCAGCTAATTTCGTCCACAAGATAGATCCCCAGTAGTGCTAGGTTAGTTTGCGATGGAAAAGGCAAGGGATGCGCCTGAGCCTATTAGAGGGCCTACGTTAGGGTACCCCGGTGAGGCTTCTCTGGTTTAGATTCATAGATCCCTCTGTAAACAAAGCTCAACAGTTGCAGTCCCGGTGCTCTTCACCATCTATCTTATGGAAAGTCAACCCCTCCTCGAACAAAGTGTCTCAAGCCCAAATATATAGTAAGGCACCTTCTTTTTATTTGATTTCCTTAGCTTGTCAAGTAGTCTCTTCTTACCAACCAGGAAAGAGTTCAAGGCGATGGTGCTTTTTCAATTTGGAATTGAGCCCTGATTGAGAGTTTAGAGACCGGGAGATGAAGAGCCGGCCGATAGCCTTATCACAGAGAACGAGAAAAGGTCCTTACAAACAAAAGGTAGAGAAGGAAATAAAAGACATTGCCTTTAATCAATAAGCCAGGCTGGTAGGGAAAGGCATGCGCTGAAAGACATGTCCTATTAGATGTTTCTGAGCCATTACCCACGGTAAGTAGCAACAATCTTTCGAACGTACTCCCCAGACAGAGTGAACCAATCTCAGTCAACGATCCAATAGAACGATAAATTGTCAGTTTGGTAAGCTGGTATAAAATCATTAAATCTTGGAAGGAGGTTGAACGGGACTCTTCTTTCTTCTACTGTTGGATTCGGTCTTGTAGAGGAACTGCTTCCTAGATTGAGATATGGTATCGACCAGGTATTTACATTTACATATTATATACACGTTTTTTCATTCAATGATTACCCTCTCCTTTATAGTCGAGTATCTTTCAGAACCTCTCGCGTCGAGTCAGATCCATTACCGCTCCTCATACGTTGGCTTTCCCATCGCCAGCTGAGGCTTCATCTAAACTATTTGCATTTTCCCCGATATCGCCAGTACGGCTTCAGCTCGTGGGACTGACTTTAAGCCTTTCTCTCCCTAACCGCCTTCTGCTTGAACTGAGAATTCAATATCCCATGGGGCAAGGCTCACTCCATACAACGAGGAAATCCGGGGTTGGCAAAAGGCTAACTATAGCGCTAAAGCAAGGCTTACTACTACAAGTCGAACCAGCATTTTCAAACCTGGGGAAGCCCTAACCTTGAAAGAAGGTTCTGAAAGAAATTGAGAAAGCAAAGTCACCTTCGGATCCTGAGTTGTGGCTCTTTGATCCACCAATTGCTTCGGATGACG
>NW_027433323.1:0-4230 GCF_044706935.1 Curcuma longa
TGAATACCGCAAGATAAAGGAAACTTGCACTTAAGCTACATTAAGATCTTCATTGACATATATATAGAATCATATGAAGTCTCAAGGCAGATCACTCCAATGAACTAGTAGTTACCTTTAACCAACATCCATGTTTAACTCTCAACATCCAATGTCTCCAGCCAGTGAGATCAGTTGTTTGGTAAATCAAGGAAGTTTAACACGTGCTAGTCTCGATAGAATCGATGACGTATGTGCTCATCAATTCCTCAACTAGGGATAGTTTCAATACATTCATAATTGCACATGTAGAGATGATCACTAGTTATGATCCAATAACAAATTCTCTCATGCTATAAATTGTATTGCGGACATTCAGTAATTGAGTTTAAGATCCAATCAAAACACACATATGGAATGTGTACTCAAATAGTGAATTACTATTTATCCAATAAATAGATAACTGTAAGGCGATTGCCTTAGAACACCTCTCAAATCTAATAAATATAACTTTCTTGTATTGTGAAACCTAAAACGGTGTAAGATGTATAGGGTAAAAGTCTGAGTTTTCAATGTTTATATCCGTGTATCAAAATAAATCTAGGCTAAAAACAACAAACATGAATCAGGTTAAGTATTCCGCTCAGTAAAGGATTAGTTAGCATGATACACTTAAACTTAACTTTGTCAAATTGCTATTTTCTGATAGTTAGCCAATACCAATAAGTTAGACATATTACTAAAGGATACATTTTTTATCTAAGTATTTTTATATGTCGTATAAAAATGATATGCTTGGACTCAAACCCAACTTTTAACGTGATTGAAATTGTACTTATGATTCTTTTTCAAAAAAAACCCTCAATATATTTTTAAAAACCCCTCAAGTTTTTTAAGTAGTTTTTTTTATCATGTGGAGGAGAGAAAATTCAAGTAAAGTTGAAGTTAAAGTTTTCAAAATATTTTGAAATATAAGTAAATTTTTATTGCAAAAAATTTTTAAAATGTGTTGGAAAAATGACTTTTTCAAATGGACTTGAAAATTTTTCAAAACTACACAATCTTAGTAGTTTTTCAAAAAAAAAATTTATAAAATAATTTTAAAAATAATTTCAAAAATCTTGAGTATGACTTACATGATTCTTACACCAATTGACAAAGTAAAAAGAACCATATCAAACTCAGGGGAGAGAAAAATTTGTTTTTAAAAAATTTCTCTAAATATATCTTAACTTTTAGGGAAGAATCTTGAGTTAAGGGGGACTCATATTTGTTACTTAAAATTTTTATTGACTTGGAAATTTATTGTGAACTTGTATTGTTAAAGTAATTTATACTTTACTTGGAACCAAGGTTGTCATAATCAAAAAGGGAGAGATTGTTGGTGCAGGGAGCACCAAATGATCGAACTTGAGTTTTGATAATATCAAAAGGTTCAAGTTAAATTTGTGAAGTGGACTAATAAGATGAACTAAATGTGCAGGTAGCATAGGAAAATCCTAACTGAGACTAGGCAAAGGAAGCTCTAGTTACGGCTAAACAAGGAAGACTTGATTTGGAGGACTGGGCAAGGAAGTCCTGGTCAGGGGGGTTGCGCATGGAAGATCTACTTTGAAGGACTGGACAAGGAAGTTCTGATCAGATCAGAGTCCAAGAGGGAAAGTCTACGCGGATTTAGACTGGACAAGGAAGTTCTCAGAAGTCAAGAGGGAGGGAAAGTCTACGCGGATTTAGAGGACCAGACATCTAGCAATGGAAGTCCTGAGAGCCGAGGATCAATGTTGAGCAAAAGTCTAACAAATCTGGAGGACCAGGTTGACAAAAGGTAACTTCTCCAGAGTGGAATAGGTGAGGATGCATTCTTCGGAAGGAGAACAGTAAGCGTCGATCTGATTTCAGATTTCACTGGAAACCTAAAGTTAAGACTAAATAGTTTATCAAAACTATTACTTTCTTATTTATACTTTATTTCTAAACTAACTTGTAATGTACAAAAGGAGAGGCTAAAATTTGTGTTCCGGGCACCTTTATCTGAATCCAAACAACTGGATGGTCTGGGGGCCTGAAAGAGATCCAGGTGCCCGGACATCAATTGAACTAGCCAACGATGCAAATAAAATGGCAGTCTCAGTGGTCGAGGCACCTCAGCCTCTAGGCGGCTAGAGAGGCTCCAAGCGCCCGGAGAAGGATAAGGCATTACGGAGTCAAAGTTGATCCGGCAACCTCCACGTCAGCATCCAAGCATCCGAAAAGGATGCAGATGCCCGGAAGATGCCAAATCAGCGTCAGAAGTGGATCAACGGCATGACATGGAAGTGCCCGGAAGGACTTCCAAACACCCGGATCAACCTTTATAAGCAGCTACGAGGGGAAAACCTAAGATCCAATACGCTACTACAACGACTTCTTGTACACGAACAACCAATCCAATACGTCGTTGTAACGCCGAGGAGCAGCATCGATATCTACATTTTAGTTCTCATCTTCTAAGTCGGTAACCTTTACATTGTTGCTTTTGTACTTAACATTTAGGATGGTAAGAATTTACCATTCCTAACATATTTTGTAAAGCGACTAACTCCTCGTAAGAGGGAATGTTATATAGTGGATTGCCCATCGAAAATGAACAAGGATCGTGGACCTTGGAGTAGCAATCTATGGCTGTGAATAAAGTAAATAAAAGAGTACTTATCCTTTATTTTTCATTGCAGTTTTTATTTATGCACTTTGTTTTACATATAATTTATTAAACGAGTGAAAAAGCGATAAAGCGTTATTCATCCCCCTCTCTCTAGCGCTCTAACTCGATCCTACAAACTTCACATCGCATGTCTAGCATTCGATCTTCCTTGACATGTTAGGAATTGCATCATTATCAAGTGTGTTTTCAATCGTAACCATTTGGACTTCACCCTTATCAATCCCCTATTGGATTTTCAACTGTCAAGTATATGGTCAATCACAGCCCACTTGATATCTTGCTCAACCATTCAATATATTAATCAAACATCGAACCCAACTCAAACTTGATCAACTTTGATCAAAGGTGCCCCAGGGCAATGATATAATGGCAAAGCTCCTTCTCAATTATTCAAGCATCTAAGGATCGAATCCCAATTTTGATGAATTAACAAATGAATTTCCCTTAGTGTGTGGTTGACCTAAGAATGTTAGATTAATGGGTCATCCATTATGAATACTTCCCGATTTACCCTGGTGATCAATGGCAATCTTCTGTGAGGTCAGATCGGCCACCCCAGAATTAGTTAGCATAAGCTAGATATCTTATGCCAACTATAAAAAAAAACTTTGATCAAAAGTCAATTACACTAACAATCTCTTCCTCTTTTATGTTTGATAATATTTTTAAATTAGTAGGCTCATCCATCAACCCAAGCTTCATTACCTAGGCCAAAGACTAAGTGAATATTTCCTCACTTAAATACTTCACTTCTCCCCCTTTAACATACATAAAAAAAAGCTCTCCAATAACTGTCTTGATCCAAAATTCAATTTTGTACCAAAGTCTGGGTGAAGGCCCCTAACCTTCCAAACTCCCCCAGTATTTGTTCAAAGCTCAACCTTGAACTTATTACTTCATAAAGACGAGTTGCTCCTCTTTGCACGTGCCTTTAAGCAGACCTCCCCTTAAAACATTCTTCCCTTACCCAAGTATTCCAAAAGGTTAAGAAGGGATAGATATATACCATGAAGTGAGGATAAAATAATGAACCTGATTCTTTTATATCCTTTCCCAAAGTTCTAGTTGACTAGCAATTCCATTCCAATCGATCCTTTCCCAAAGTCTTTAGTTGACTAGCAATTCCATTCCAATCGATTGCACAATCAAGCGACTATTGTAGTCGACTAATTTCTAAAAATTTCAATAATCAACTTCAAGAATTCATAAATAATTCTAGACCATCGAAAAATCATCCAAAGAATATTGGACTTGAAACCAAGTAGATTAGATCTAGGAGATTATACTCAAGGGCAAGGGTAGATGGTCTTTATCGAGATGAAGCTTGGATGACAAACATCATGGATTGATTGTGGAACTGAAGTGGCTTAGAACTCAAAGATGGTCGTCATGCTTGAACGAAGACCGAAGAAAATGTAAGCAATATGTTGCACTTACCATGTTGTATTTTGGGGATGGGTAGACTGATTGTATTAAAATGATATCAAGTTTTTAGATAGAGTTGTTACTTAGAAATCATCTTGAATGGTTGGATGGAGACCTAGAGGATT
>NW_027433324.1:0-7787 GCF_044706935.1 Curcuma longa
TACTTTAAGATTGATTTGCGATCTGGCTATCATCAGCTCAGAATACGAGACGAGGATGTCTAGAAGATAGTTTTTCACACTTGGTACGGACACTATGGGTTCTTGGTAATGTCGTACGGTCTCACCAATGCTTCAGCCATATTTATGGATCTGATGAACCAGATTTTCTTGGAGTATCTGGATCGGTTCGTCATTGTCTTTATCGATGATATTCTCATATATTCTCGATCAAAGGCAGAGCATGAGCAGCATCTTCGCATTGTTCTCGAGACATTATGTCGGGAGCAACTGTACAAAGTTCAGCAAGTGTGCTTTCTGGTTATTATTGGTGGGATTTCTCGGGCACATGGTATCCAGCAGAGGGATTTCTGTGGATCCTCAGAAGATAGAAGCTGTTACTGGTTAGGAGCAGCTAAAGATAGTTCAAGAGGTCTGTAGTTTTCTGGGTTTAGCAGGATATTATCAGAGATTTGTTGAGGGTTTCTCGCGTCTTGCTACACCGCTGACTCGTCTAACCAAAAAGGGAGTGAAGTTCATCTGGTCAGAGGCCTGCGAGACTAGCTTCTAGGAGCTTAAGCAGCGATTACTAAGCGCTCCGATTCTCGTGATTCCTTATAGTGAGGATGGATTCACACTTAACACAGATGTATCATTCCAGGGACTAGGTGTGATATTGATGCAGCGTGACCGAGTAGTTGCATATGCTTCTCATCAGTTGAAAGACCACGAAAAGAACTATCCTGTGCATGATTTGGAGATTGCCACTATTATCTTCGCTCTGAAAATTTGGCGACACTGTCTATACGGAGTTACCTTTGAGATTTTCCCTAATCATAAAAGTCTGAAGTATCTGTTCACCCAAAAAGAGCTAAACCTTAAACAGAGATGCTGGATGGAGTATTTGAATGATTATGACTGTACCATTAGCTACCATCCAAGGAAAGCTAATGTGGTTGCAAATGCGCTTAGTCGGAAGTCACAAGGGATTTTGGCTAGTCAGATGGTAGCCGTTACTGATTTGATCCGGTAGTTTTCTAGTTGGGACTGATAGAGCATAGTCGGACTCAGTATGGTGTTCTAGTTTCGATGGTTGCTCAGTCACCTATAGTGGAGAAGATTAAGTTGGCCCAAGCTAGTGATCAACATCTACAGTTTATCCGCAGTAGAGTGGACTCTAGACAGCAGATAGAGTTCTCATATGACGCAGAGGGGATAATTCAGTTTCGAGGATGACTTATGTTCTAGAGTAGCATTCAGTTAAGGATGAGTTGTTGCATGAGGCACACCATTCTAGGTTTGCGATACATCCGAGTGGTATTCGTATGTATCGGGATCTAAGATGCTTGAGTTTGTTACTATGGTATTTCTATACTATAGTATGAAGATGGTAAATTTGGGAATCAAATTTTTATTAATGGGGGAGAATGCAAGATAACAGAAATTTTGCTAGTGAGAGAAGGAAACTCATCTTGCAGAGACGAAATCAACGAAACTGATTTGGATTAAATTAGAAATTATTTGGTTAGTGAACCAAACGAGTCGATTTTGAACCTGAATTGAATCAACTTGGTTTGGTTCATGATGGAAGAGGTTTTGATTAAACGAATGTGATGAAAAGATTCATCTTGGGAAGATGAATCGAACAAAACTGGTTTGGATCAAATTGGAGTTCGTTTGTTTAGTGAACCAAGTGAACTAAAAACGAACCGGTTCGCTACAGTTATGCTCGGTCTGGGTTTGGTTCATTTTCTTAGGTTATAATCCGGTTCAATCATGCTGTGAGACCAGATTAACCTAAACCCATTAATCCAAACTAGTTGGGAATCAACAGTAACCACGATTTCTTATCCCATTTATGCCCGACGCGATCTTCCTTCTTCCTTCCTCCTCTCCCGATCGGCTCTCCCCTCTTCTTCCTCATCACCCGAAGCTTCCTTTCTTCGTCGGAAATCGCGATCGCCTGCTGTGATTCCTCTTCCACGCCGGACGCCGCCCTCCTCTCTTCCCCATCGCGAACGGCCTTCCCTTCTTCACGATTCACCATCGTCGCCGTTCTCCGGAGCTAAGTCACCGCTCGAAGCCGAACCTTTCTCCCCTTCTTCTCCGATCAGCCGATTTCCTCTTCATCGAGATCGAGCAGAGGAAACCTTACGAGCTCAGTCATCCAGGGCTTCAATCCGAGCCTCCTTCCTTCTTCCTCAAGCCGTCGTTTGGAGCTGAAATTGGGATCCTAGGGCTTCTGGTTTAGGTAAGTTCTGAATATGGTTTGGTTATTGCTTAATCATGATCGGCTCTTTAGGATGTATCCGGATTTCATGAGTTTTGATCTTGAAACCAATACTTGTAGGATTCTTGCTCTATTTTGTTAGATTTTGGTGGAATTGATTAGTTGGATGCTACTGATGGATTGTGCCGTGTTCTGACCTACTTGGATCTGGTGGATTAGATCTAGGGCAAAGATCTTGAATCAAATCTGAGGTAAGTTCCTCGTTGAATCGATTAAATTGAAAATTGGTTGGAGATCAAAAAGTTGGGGTACTGTTCGATTGGAGATTATTGGCTTCTTGACTTTATCAGGGTTATTTTGTGAATTCAAAGGAGCAGGAAAAATCTAGGGCAAAGGCTGCATCAACTTGAGGTAAGCCTCTGGAAATCGATACTTGTGAATTCTTGGTAGCTGTTAGGTTTTGAATTAAATGGAATTGATCTGTTTAGGTTAGTTAGGTTAACGTTAGGTTTAGTTGTGTTCGGTTGGATTAGATTAGGGATTAGGTGTAATCTAGTTACGGTTGAACCAATAGGCTTTAGATGATTGAGATGATTAGGATGGATTAGGTTGATTAGATAGAATTAAACTAACCTTAGATTTGATTAGGGTTCTATTGTATATCATGGTATTTAGGAATATTATTTATTATTTTCTCACAGGACCTTGACTTGATTGGTCTTGTTATACTCGGAGTATATTTTCTGGGGGTTCTATTGTGGACTTGCGATACATCAGGTGGGTAATTTATTATATTTGGTCAATACAGTTCTTTTCCATTTCCAATGCATGATTCTTTGATAGTTCTGGTAGTTTGATACATTGATTCTATTCCTGTCTGTTATTTGTATACTACTGAAGTTACTCATGTTCATATCATGCTTGACCTTATGTCTGTTGATCTTGGATTATTATTCTTGACTGTTGTTTCTATCCTTGATATGACATCTGTGATCATTATTGATATGGTTCTTTTCTTATGATACCTAAGATCATTATGATTTATACCTATGCTTATTGATTAGTATAGTAGGTGCTGATTATTATGATTTGAGCATCTCATTATGATGCTTGATGAACGATTGTAAATCCCTTGTGGGTCTATCGTGATGGTAGATGGCTTGTAGTGATATATTGATATAAGTGGTTATCATACCCTATTTTCATCGCGGTGATGGTGGCTGTATGGCAGTATGCAGCCGAGTCGATGATCTACCTCGACACCGAGTAGGGGTGGTACTCGGAGAGTACGTTATTGGTACGTCGGGGATGAGTATTAGATGGCAGATATCAGCCATAGGATACATAGCTTATCATAGCTACTGGATCACTAGACTACTTGATTGTAGAGCGCGGAGCACTGATCCCCCGATTTGGATCACCAGACTATTTTGTTGTAGGGCGTGGAGTACTGATCCCCTGATACCGGACATTCTCAGACTCAGATGATTGCACGAGTGTTGTAGTGAGTGTGACAGTTGCATCATGCATAGTGCATCATGTGCATAATATATATGTATTGAACCACACTGATACTGCATTTTGATTGTCTACTTGTTTGATTCTTGATTGTTGCACTATGTTTAACATGTCATTCATATGGTGCATTACATGAGATCCATGTTAGTTGCTTATTACCTGCAGAGATATTATTGATACCTTATTGACCTTTGGTATGTATCTATACTCTTGCTATTTACTTTGTCATGCACTTTCTTTCTGTATTACCCACTGAGTATTTGTACTCACATCTTTGGACCTTGGAATTTTTCTATCTTCCCAGATATCAGGTAGGAGCTTACAGACGAGGCTAGAGATCTGCCAGCTATATCATCTCATGACGAGGATTTTGATATTTGTGTGGATGTATGTACATGTGATCCTGTGTGTAGTTTATTTACTTTCTGCACTATCGGGTTTTCTGATTTCGTATCGATATTTTGATACTTAGCTGGGTTCTTATTCATGATTTCATAATTGTACTTGTTACGTTTCTGCATGCATAATTTCAGATTTTCTCTGTTATTGAGTTTATTCGCTAGTAGTTGTGTAGAATTAGAATTTCTATTTGCTATTCTTGTGTAGGATGTGTTAGTGGTCGTGTGGGTCATTTTTACTTTTGTTACTTGTATAAATCCATATTTTGTAGTATGGATAGGCCGTGTGGGCCTTATTATATGTTTGTATTCAGAAATTGTCAGGGATACTGGGGAGGTGCTGCCGAAATTTTTCGGACGGCTATCTTCTGGGTCGTGACTTCCAAATTATTTAACGCATGGATAATATATTTCATTTCAGACAGTAAATGGGTAAGCCCAATGCATGTTGTTTCCAAAAAGGGCAGTATGACAGTGGTGAAGAATGAAAATGGTGAAATGATATCCACTAGAACTATAACTGGTTGGAGGATATGTATTGACTATAGGAAACTTAACAAAGAAATAAAGAAAGATTATTACCCCTCCCTTTCATTGACCAGTTGCTTGAGAGGTTAGCAGAGCATAAATACTTCTATTTTTTGGATGTGTTTTCAGGTTTTTTCCATATTTATATTCACACAAAAGACCAAGAAAAAATAACATTCACTTGTCCTTATGGAACTTTTACATACAGAAAAATACTTTTTGGTCTATGTAATGCTTCAACAACATTTCAGAGGTGTATGATGGCGATGTTTTTAAATTTTATTGAAAACATTATGGAAATTTTTATAGACAATTTCTCTATATATGGATCTGATTTTGATGCATGTTTAGACAACATTTCTAAAGTCCTGCAAAGATGTGAAGATGTTGATTTAGTTCTTAATTGGGAAAAGCTCCATTTCATGGTGAATGATGGAATTGTATTGGGACAGAGAATTTCAGAATAAGGAATAGAGTGTTGGTGCAAGAAGCACTAGATCTTCCTTAGAATTTCGATATTTGACAATACACCTAGGTCAGGTCAGTTTGACCAAGGATTGATCCAAACAGGACCTGATGTTTGGATGTGAGTGAGAAGTCTAGTCAGGTGAGCAAGAAGTCCTAGTCGGTTAGACTAAGTAGTGGAAGTCCTGATCTGGATGATTGAGCAAGGGAAAGTCCTAGTTATAGGCTAGGCAAGGGAAAGTCTTAGTTGTAGGCTAGGCAAAGGCAAGTCCTGGTTGGAGCATCAGGTAGAAGTCTTAGCAATGTCAAGTGCACCAGGTGCAAGTCCATGTAGTGTCGGAGGACCAGGAAGCATGGCTAAAGTCCAATCGAGTACGATCAGAAGGACCAGAGGATTGGTGAAGTCTGGGCGGTCTAGAGGACCGAGTCACAAGAGCAAATTCTTGGGGGTCGAGGATCATGGCTAAGCAGGAAGTCCAACAAGTCTGGAGGACTTGTTGGCAAAACTTCTCCTGAGTGAAGTGGGTAAGGGAGCGTTCCTAGAGTGGAACGATATGCGTCAGACTAACCCAAGATTTTGGTAGAAATCTAAAGTTAGACCCACAGGATAAGGTTTAGGTTATTTTGTTTGTTTGTATGCTTGTCTTGTAGGAACCAGGAGTTGGAAGCAAGATGGAGAAAGTAGAGGTAAAGCAAACAAAGGCAGCTGAACCAAACGTGGGGTCAACTCAGGTCAAACCTAAGTCAACTAGTTCCAGTCGACCCGAATGTGGATTCTAAGTGATCGGACGGTCTAGTTGATCCGAATGAGGATTCAAGTTGACTTGAACGGGAAGACTCAGCCTGGATAGGATCGAGAAGATCGGATCAGATTTGATACTTATCCAATCGACCTAAAGGTGCTATAAAAGAAGGGTGAACGTGCACAACTGAAAATATCAAATACAAGCCATTCTTCCATCCTAGTGGTGATTCAGGAGGAGTGTGCGGCGCTCAGGACTTCCAGATCGGCGACCAAGAGTTTGAATTCATTTATTTATTTCTATTTTGCTTTCTATTCTTTGTATTATTTATTGGACTATAAGACGTATTTCTTCGCCTCCGAACAACATTCGGAAAGGAGACCATTAGTGGACGGGTGCCTCTTGTACATAGGCCTTGGACATACTAACCATGGGGAGATAAGAACCAAGTAAATCTGCGTGCCCCTGCATCTTTATCTAATATTCTGCTGCTTAGTTTTCTGATAGAACGAACGAATAAAAAGCGAAGAACACACTATTCACCTCCCTCTAGTGCGTTACAAGATCCTACAATTGGTATCAGAGTAGGTGATGTGGACCAAGGAGGGGATACAAGCTTACAAGACAAAGCCAAGGAGAAAGAGGTATTGAAGGGAATTGGAGGACCCATGATAAGATCCAAGACTAAGAGAATGAAGCAAGCTTTGGAAGGCTTAATAATGGAGCTCAAGGAAAAGGAGGATCAATGCACAATGGAGGCAACAACTAAATGGATCACATTCCTTCAACTTGAAAGTGAAATTGGGTCAACATAAAGACAAAACTTGAAGGACCAAATCTACATGATCCAAGATGCATTCAAGGGCTACAAGTGTCTAATTTTCGTTGGTATTTTTGGGGGAATTCTCTGAAATAATTTTTGATGTCTTTTGGTGGATTTTTAATGCTTTTTGGGATTTCCTAAGCTAGTATTATGGGAAATAAATGTCATGCATGCATGCATGCATGATAATGGTGCATAATTAGTGCCTAGTGGGTCTTAGTGGATATTAAAAGCTTAGTGGGAAGTTAATGTTTCAACCTCCACTAAGTCATAGGAGAACTCTTGTATGGCTAAGGCATGTTAAGTTTGAATGAAATTAGAGTTTTCTCTATTGTGAGAGCTTCCTTTGGTTCTTAGGCAAAGAACTAATCTTGATCTTATCAAGGCAACTTGTGGCGATCAAAACTCCCATGACTTATCACTCATCTTCTCATCTTTCTTGAGTGTGGCATCAATATCCTTCCCTACAACCGAATATCAAGGCGATCTGTTCCAAGGTGTTTATCATTTGGTATCAGAGCCTTGGCTCCTTGATTTTCAAGTTTGCGTTTTGTTCTTGTTCATCTTTATTGATCTATTATCCTAGTATTCCATTGGTGTTTTCATTCTCCATCTCTCTTTATCGTTCTCTATTTGGGTCCTAAACTAAAAAAAAAAAAAGAAGGGTGTTACTAGAGTCATTGTGTTTTGACTGAAAAAAAAAAAGGAAAATTTGAAAAAAAAAGGAAAATTCGAAAAAAAAGAAAAAAAAATCTGGGCGGAATCAAAAACAAAAAAAAAAAGTGATTTGTGAAGTAAAAGGACCCAATATTCCTCTCATTGCTCTTGATCGTTGCTAAATTTCTTGTTCTATCCATTTATTTCTCTTGTTATACTCATATTTTCTTGTTGGTTTCTTGCTCATTTGATCGTCTACTTGTTGTCTTGAGAAAAATCATTGATAAGGTTCTCTTCTTAAGAGCGTATAAAGGAAGCTGAGTGGATACATTTGAGTGCAACCACGTGAGGTGAGTGGTGAGGTCTTCTAACATTTCTTTTGTAGTTTTCCTTGTCATCTTTTTTGTTGCAAGCATGAATGAGGAAAA
>NW_027433325.1:0-3554 GCF_044706935.1 Curcuma longa
TTTCTAACTCTATTGACATGCATAGGATCATAAAGGGACTTCTTAAATTCTCTAAAACAAATCTAGAAACACAAAGTATTAAATCCTATGTTTCATATGCCAAGAGTATCAAAAGGTAGCAATATCGAAAACAGATCATGCATTGGTTCATTTCATTGCTTTGTAGTTACATGCATATTTATTGAAAAGACATGGAATCACAAGGTGCTACTAATACTAATCAGAACTAATCTTATTGATTATTAACAATGGAAATACCAAAGAGAAATCTAATGGATGAAAACTAACAATTCATAAGATCTTCTTAACAATGCATAAAAGTAAAATTTCTAAGTTCTCTTAGTAATTTAATATCTTAATTTGCTCTTAGCAAATTGCCAAGGCTTTCCATAGTCCAGGCACCACACACACTATTATGCATCCCCTTGTCGTCTTCCCTCATATAAGCTTTCCTTTTCCTTTATCTGCAGTAAGAGGAAATGCAACTATAAGCGGATAGCTTAGTAAGTACTATCTAGCTCACAAAAACTGAGATGTGCATATATATACGAAAAGTATGAAAACTACATGCTCATGATAAGAAACTTTTTCATGCTTTAAAACTCTTAAAATATAAAACATGTGATCTTTCATGCTCAGGCTACAATATCATGCAATTACTAAAGATTCTCATTACATAACAGGAAATTGCAAATGATACTCTTTCTTAACTAAACTTGCTGAAACTTGAAACTTTTATAAAAACTTATTACAAAACTTGCTTTACTTGTCTTGAATACTTAAAACTTATACTTCAAAATACATAATCAACTTTCTCTTGGGCCCTAGGCGTAGTACCAAAGCGCGCTCCCTAATAGAGATTGGGGTAGCGAGCCACCAATCCTAAGAGGGTAAGGACCTCGGTCCTACCAGGGCCAAGACCTCGGAATTGGTCACCTGGATTTGTTTTACGACAACCTCGGAAGTCGGGTACTAGCCTTTTCAAAGTAAAATACTTAATATCTTTTTTTTTTCTACAATACTTGGCATTTCTTCAAACACTTGGTATGCCTAAACCTCTAAATCCTTGGATTAGAGATTCTTGGAAGGCCTCGGCCTTGTAACTTTCTTATAATATGATCATATAATGATAAAACATGCTTTTGATCATATAATATAATTTCTATGCTTAAAAACTGAGATTTCATGCTTAAACTTGGAATAGAGATTTCTAATAAATCTTAAAAACAAGAAACATGCCAAATAAATTCTAAAAGCATGAAAACGACTTCGAAACTACTCTTACTGCAGGTGAGCAGTACTTACCTTGCGTTCTTGGACTTACAGATGAAGATCTCTCTCTAGACTCTTAGAAACTCGCGATCTCTACGACCCGTTCGCGCCTACTCGTTCTCCTCGTCGTCGGGAACGCGAATCCACGAAGAGACCCTCAGAAAATCCCTTCCTCGGCCGGCCACATAGGGTTCCTAGCTTCTCTTTGGTGTTTTTCGCCCAAGGAGGCGACGGCGACGGCTGGGAGAGGATTTTAGGTCGTGGAAAACTAATTACCTCTTTAACTTATCATATTTATACTAAGGGGTATTTTCGCCGTTTATCACATATAACAATAATTCGCTTCCTATTCTTTCAAGCATACCCCTGCTGGGGCTCCTGGCTAGCACAAACTGCTTAAGGTTTATATCTGCATAAAGGTCCTGGGTTCGAGCCTCGGCTCTGTCTTTTTATTCGCGATTTTGTTTCTTTTGGTAAAAATACCAAACGACCTCCAAAAATTGCATAAAAATACTCTAAAAATTTCTAAAAATCTCTAGAATATTTCTATGACATTTCTAAATATTTTTAAGCACTTTAAGAACTTGAAATAAAGAAATTTGGGATGTTACATAGGAGGGGAGGATATTGAGATTGGGTTCTCTGGAGCAGAACTCATCGAGTTCCTGGCACCTCTTCTTCTTCTTCCACTCAACCGGCAATGAGGACTCAAATAGACAACCTAACTGAAGAAGTCTCTCATTTAAAAGGAATAATTAATCAAAGGGATGAAGAAATGAGAGAAATGCGCAGACAACAGACTGAAGAAATGAGAGAAATGCGCAGACAGCAGGAATTGATTATGAAGCATTTTCAGTTAGGCTCCGCTCTGAGTCAGCTTCCTCATATTCCCGATGATGCCGGTGAAGACGGTGAAGACGAAGATTCTTGATAGCCTAGTTGTGTATCATTTTAATTTTTCTCACATTTAATTTTGCTTTTGCTTATTGCTATTTGTAACTCTTTTTTATTTACTAATTCATATTATTATTTTAATTTGAACAGGGTTGATGAAACCAAGGATGGCGAAGAGGTAAATTTTTACATATTCTACTTTATTTGTATAAATTAATGTGCTAATATTTTTGTTTTTTGATGTAGGAACAGAAAAAGAATTGATGATGATGATCAAATCAGTGATGCAGAAAGTATTACCTGAGGTTGAATCTGTGGACGGTGATACTTATCTTTTCTGGTCATTCAGCTTTTACTCCACCTTATTTATGTATTTGCATGTTATGTTTAGATACATTTGGAGTTGGAGTTTTGTTTATTATGGATGTTATGTTTGATACATTTGAAGTTTGGATGAGTTGATACATTGTAGTTGCTATATTTGGAGTTTCTTACATTTGGATGTTATGTATATTATGATCATTTGGATGTTATGTTTATATTTGGATATGTTTTGTATTTTTGATCATTAGGATGTGTTTATATGGATGTTTAAGTAGGATGTGATTATATTTATGGATGTGTTTGTGATTATGTGTGTGGATGTATTTGTGATTATGAGTTTGGAATTATTTGTGGATCTATTATTGTAAACAGGATTCATATATCGTAAAAACAGATTGTTCCTGTGATTTTTTTTTTATTTGCGATGAAATTTGCGACGAATCAAGATTTCGTCGCCAAAATATCGAAAATATACACTGTTGATATCGTAAAATTGGCGACGAATACCCTATTTTCGTCGCCAAATTGGCGACGAATTCCCTGTTTTCGTCGCCAAGTTGGCGACAAAATAAATTTTCGTCGCCAAATTGGCGACGAAATCGTCGGCATATTTACGAATTTCGTCGCCAATTTGGCGACGAATTCATCGCCAATTTTGCGATGAAAAGGAATTTCGTCGCCAAATTTGATTCGTCGCCAAATTGGGGACGAAAATAGTGAATTCATCGCCAATTTGTTGCGGTTTTTGGGTTTGGGGTCGCGAATTTTAGCGACAAATTAGTTTTACGTCGCAAATTTGGCGACGAAATTTTATTTTCGTCGCTATATTTTGGAACGAAAATATTATTTCGTCGCAAAATTTGGCGAAAATTTGGCGACGAATTTAAAATTCGTTGCAGAATTAGCAACGAATTTGAATTTTTTCGTCGCCAGGTCTTGCGACAGGCTTTTCGGAACGGAAAAATTTTTGTTGCCATTTTCGTCGCAAATATATTTTGCGACGAAAATTTTTTATTTTTTCGTCGCCAAATTCGTCGCAAATACCCTATTTTTTTTGTAGTGAA
>NW_027433326.1:0-1846 GCF_044706935.1 Curcuma longa
TTTTCTAGCTCATGTTTACGCTCATCTACTTGTAATTCATTGCATATGATCTACTTTGTCACACCTTATTCTTTTATAATTACATATTTTTACTCTTTTGCTCGGAGATCTGCTCTTTGCATATTTTGCTTGATAGGATGCGATTTAGAGTCAAAACGATGCATTATCGATGGTAGAGAAAATAGTGGAGAAAAGAGACTCACACTGGCCGTGTCCATCATCACGGGCAAGTCTCTCATGCAACACACATGAATAGATAGAGGAGAAAGAGCAACAAAGTGGAACACGGTCGTGCCTACCAGGCACGCCCGTGCCCCACATACCCACGGCCTAGGCACGACCGTGTCCCTCCAACAAAGAAGCAACAGTCAAAGGCCGTGCCTACCAGGCATGCCCGTGCCTTTCATCCAAAGAGCCAGCTGAGTATTCCTTTGAGACCTTGCGTAGATGGTGCATAGCATTTTTTAGGGGGATGAACCATGCGAGTGGCAGATAAGTGCAGCGTAGGTTATATATATATTTTCTAGCTATGTTTACGCTCATCTACTTGTAATTCATTGCATATGATCTACTTTGTCACACCTTATTCTTTTACAATTGCATATTTTTACTCTTTTGCTCGGAGATCTGCTCTTTGCATATTTTGCTTGATAGGATGCGATTTAGAGTCAAAACGATGCATTATCGATGGTGGAGAAAATAGTGGAGAAAAGAGACTCGCACTGGCCGTGTCCGTCATCACGGGCGAGTCTCTCATGCAACACACACGAAGAAATGGAGGAGAAAGAGCAACAAAGTGGAACACGGCCGTGCCTACCAGGCACTCCCGTGCCCCACATACCCACGGCCTAGGCACGGCCGTGTCCCTCCAACAGAGAAGCAACAGTCAAAGGCTGTGCCTACCAGGCACGCCCGTGCCTTTCATCCAGAGAGCCAGCTGCTAAGTGCCGTGCCTTTCAGGTACGGTCGTGTCTCCTTCCCAGCGTCGAGCTAGGGCATGGCCGTGCCTATTAGGCACGGTCGTGCCTTATTTCCAGAGGAGCAG
Organism: Curcuma longa; assembly: GCF_044706935.1. Taxonomy (NCBI): domain Eukaryota; kingdom Viridiplantae; phylum Streptophyta; class Magnoliopsida; order Zingiberales; family Zingiberaceae; genus Curcuma; species Curcuma longa. The sequence goes on from NW_027433326.1 coordinate 1,046, forward strand.
CTGTTCCCGGCCGTGCCTTAAAGGCACGACCGTGCCAGTTTTCAGAGCAGTGGCAGTGCACAGGCCGTGCTCATTTTCCAGAGGCACGACAGGCCACGGCCGTGCCTCCCAGGCACGGCCATGTGACGGGGGCGTGCCTGGCCCCTATAAATTCATCTTTTTGGCACCCCTTGAAGTTATCTTGGGTCATTCTCCAAAACCCTTGGTCTTGGCTTGGTGACGGCGCCTCCCCCCTCTAGGGGAGGCCCTAAACGCTCCATCCTTCGCCGATCTGCCATCACCAACTCCTCTCCACCAGTCTATCCTACACAGGAGCAAGAACATCTACAAGAGATGCTTGTGCTTATAGATAAGTTTTCTTCCTTCTTGTGGATGATGCTTTACTTCTTGTATTCTCTTTGTAATCCTCTTGTAATGGAGTAGATATTTGAGTTTAGGATGTAGGATAAACATCTATGTAACGATGGTGATGTATGAACTAGTTTATGTCATTTTCCCTATTCAATGAAGTGTTTACACTTGTTTCATGTATTGTGTGCCTTGAATGTGTTTGATGAAATGTTTGTGTGAGCATATATGCATGATTAAGTGGAGTAGATTATTGTGTAGGGGAATCTTAGGATCGTATGACCGGGGTGCCTTGTGACAGAAGGTTAACCTTTAACCGAACTTTCCGAAGTGACCTTAACATGGTGGTAAACTCCCTTAGGGGATAACTAACAGCTATTGATGACTAGGAAAGGATCCCTTAATCGGGTGCTCGGTGACAGAGAGTAGTGTACCAGTAGTATACGCTGGGGC
>NW_027433327.1:0-9667 GCF_044706935.1 Curcuma longa
TAATTAGGGACCCAAGGGTTTAGCAATGTGAGGTGAAGGTGCCTGGCCTACCTCACTAGGTGCAATGAAAGTCTTTTGTGTCAGTCTTATGGTAATGACCAAACTCAGGATCAGTGTCATGCAAATCCAGATTCATATCGTCAAGAAGCAGTAAAATTAGAGGATCAGGTTCCAAAACCTAGAGTCTTGCATTGAAAAAAATTTGGGAGCCAACAATTCTCTATCTATTAATATGGTACAATTAAACTCCGGACAAGACCACATTCCCCGTACTAATCACAAAAGAGTATTACAGAATCAAAGACCTCAAGGTTTTTTTAATCAAACTGCTTCCCTTTCAAAGAATTTGCATGTGTACTAATTGCAGTACTTTTATTTGGTACTATTTAGCCAAAATCACAATTAGAATATGAACTAGGGTCCACATACCAATTAAACTTTTAAAGAAAAAAAATAGTCCAGTGCACGAAGCTTCCACCAATGCAGAGTCCCAGGAAAGGGTCGGACCACATTAAGGGTGCTTTTGGTTCAAATTATCATACATCACCTTGGTTATGTGATTACCAAGTAATCACATAACCAAGATTATGGAATATAATATATAACCTAATGTTGTTTAGTTCAACTTATTTATTTGGAAAGAATAAAACATAATCAATTTAACATTTACTATATTACCTTTGATTCAATTTATTTTTAGAATAAATTAAATTAAATTAATAATATTAATATTAATAATATTAATGATGATAATAAATTGATAATATATAAAAAATAAATATAATTTATTTATATTTTTTTAAATTTAAAACAAATTTATATATTTTTAATAAAATAATTATTTTACTAAAATAATTCCTTAAATTAATAAATATAATTCATTAATTTTATTTTTAAAATTTAAAATAAATTTATATATATTTTAATAAAATAATTCATTAAATTAATAAATATAATTCATTAATTTTATTTTTTAAAATTTAAAATAAATTTTTATATATTTAAATAAAATATTTTATTAAAATAATTCATTAAATTAATAAATATAATTCATTAATTTTATTTTTTAAAATTTAAAATAAATTATCTTTTTTAAATTTATAAGTATTTAAATTAAAATTTATTGAATTAATTAACTCGGTTTCAATTAGATTTCACGATACATTTGAATTAACTCAGTTTTAAAATTAGAGGGTAATCATGGAAAAAAATTTCGTTAACCTCCGGAATCGTAGAAAACCTTAGGATGCTAAAGTAATCTCATTCCCAAGTTATAACTCATTTGCTGATGTGGCGATGATACTGCATTACTTGAGAATCGATCATAACCTAAACTAAATAACCTTGGATAGATAACCAAGGTTATCAATAATAACCCCCAACCAAACACCCCTAGGTATATTGTACACAGCCTTATCCTACATTGCAAGAGGCTATTTCCACGACTCAAACCCATGACCACAAGATCATACGACAATAACTTTACCATTGGGCTCCTTTTCTTCATACCTACTAAATGGTAACGATATTTATTTACTTCTTAACTATATACCAGTAGAATTGATGGGGAAAAAAAGGTAAGCTATGACTAATTTAGAAACTGGGATTGTAGATGACAAAATCAGGCAATCAACATTAACTTCAAAATGGGTTATTAGGAAAGTCAAACAGAATAATTGAGAGATGAAAAAATTACTATAAATATGTACAAGACAACTTGTCAAATAATAAATGGGGGGGGGGGGGGGGGGGGGGGGGGGGGGGGGGAAAAGTAAAGATGCTTATAAAAACTAATATACAAAAATAAAGTACCATTTATGGTTAGAGATGTACGTCTAGCTTTCTTCTGCAATTCAGGCATTATTTTTGTGCCTCATTATGATTACGGTAAGCTTTACAACACATGGAAATGCTCCTGGCAGAGAAGTGACAAAAACCTACACATGGCAACTAGCCAACTCCCCAGTCAACTACCATACTCATGGAATAGAAATTGATCCTTGTAGCAAAATCATTACTGTTTTTAACTCAACTAGGCACTGACAATGATAGTCCATGTCAGCCAGATTTTTGAACATGAAAGCCTGATCCATAACTTGTGTGAGCTCAGCAAGGGTCAGATGCCTTGAGGCATTTTTGTATGTCTGGTACAAAATGACTAGATCATACTATTTTGGTGGGATTATTTAATAATCTATGAAAATGATAATTAGGCCAAAAGATCATCATGAAAAGACACCAATCAAACTTTTGAAGATTACCAAATTTTAGGGGTTAATCATACAAATGTGTCTACTTGTTTTTTATTTTCATCCAATATTTTCATTACTTTTTCCCACACAAGCTTGATTAATTGACTCTGATGGATCTACATGTGCAATGAAAAATTTAGATTAGTCAAATATGAAAATAACTCTTAGATCAGGCATCATATTAGAAGAAATTTTGCTACTGCAGATATCTTTAACGTTAAGAACTAGGATGATTGATTACATGATTAGATTTTTGTGATTTTCCCCTTCCTAATTTTATAAGTCTGCCCTTACGGGTCCTTATTTAGAACAGTTAAAAGAAAAGAGTAACTTGATTGCCATAAAGAAAATCTATAAAATTCCCAGATATTTGCAGTAATTAATAAATAGTATATATTAGACAAATATATGGGGAGTTGTTCCATTAGTTATAACATTCCCCTTAAGCTAAGAATAAATCGCAATCATGCTTGGTTTGTCACATAAAATGTAAGATCCAATCTCACAAAACAACTTGGTGGAGATATGAATAATTTATTCTTCAGAAGGAAATAGGTGTTTAAAATGCTAATTTTCTTGAGCATATGGTTTTGTGTGCTAACAAGAATCATTGTGTTCTTTGCAATATTGACAGTAGCGTGGTTATCGTGGTGATTATCATTGACCAGAACATAAAAATAAGAAGTTCCATTTCTTAAAAGATAAATCTTGATCCACATAATTTAGTAAGTAGTACCATGGTCTGATATCCAACTTCTGCACTAGGGCAATATCCCTACAAAGTCAATAGCAGACCCAACATAATTTGCATCAATAAATGCAACATAGCCCACATAAATAAATAAATAAATATATGAAACCCAATATTTAGATGTTTTGCTTCTCATAAAACATATTTCACTAGTGATCCTTTGATGTACTAAAGCTCTCCACACTGTCTAGTAATGGCAGACTTCAGATCAGGCTTCTGCATGAATTGCCTTGCATACTAGATTAATTTTCCTACAAGTGAAATATTATTTTTCCTACAAGTGATAAATAACTTGAACAAACTTCAAATGGTCATCTTCTTGAAGCTGCAGTAAATGTTTTGGATAATTTGGATGTCTAATATCTGGATCTAAGTTGACATGTCTCTTCAGGTGATCCATAGCATAATTCCTATGAGATAAAATATGGAAAAAATAAAACAGCCTTTGGTATTGTCTGCAATTTTATCATCATTAAGTCATGTTCATCCAAACTCTTTGGGGTTGGTTGCATGGATCTTAACCTGCATTGAGCTCTATGCAAAATCACATCACTAATACTACTCAATTCAATCAAATTTTATAACAGTAACTGGAATTTCCTTAGAATTCCCTATTACTTATGCCTTTCACTCTTATCGATTCAACTGATCTAATTATAAAATTCTATTGGTCATCGCCTTTGGACGTGTCATTATGTTTGATCTTTTTTCTCTCATTTTATTATATATATTAGAGGCTGTTCCTAACTGCTATAGAATAACAATATTTTTTATTTTCCTCTTTCAAATTAATTTTTATGTGTTATTTCCTAATAATCTAATGTTGTGAGATATTATAGAATTATGCTTTTAGCTGATGGAGCACACGAAGATCATACAAGACCTGAAAAGCACCTCTCCATTTTACCTCCTATGTTTCATCATATTAATGATTTCTTCATCAATATCCCTTCTTGTTAAAGAATAAATGCAATGTATCAAAAATTTAAAAAGTTCATCTTCATCCATCTTAATGGTTCCCAGGATTTTGTTGTGATTATTGAAACTATATTTTACGTATTCAATTTTAGTTCTACTCAACTTTGAACCTTTAGTTTCTAGTTTTTTCTCTAAAATTATCTAGTTCATTTTATTTACAATTACATCAATTAGCATAATATTGTCCACAAATAAGATATATTTGGTGAGTTCTAGTATTGCCATCAAAAGGTAAGGAATTAAAGCTGGCCTATGATAAACATTAATAAGATATCTTTGTCCTAACTATTTAAAATCCCCTATTAACCTCTATACAAGGCCAATAACTAGTAGTACTCAAACTAATTAAATTATTTTTTTATACTTGTGTATGTGTTGTTTCCTAGTAGCCTAACACTTTGATCCATAAAGTACAGCAAGTAGTCTAGGATTCCTAGAACTCTTACAAGGATTCCTAGAACTCTTACAAGAACATATTATCAGAGAGAACACATAAATCATATGACATACAATAACAATAAATGGGTCAACTTGACCCATTTGATAAACAAATTATTTATGTAAAAAACATTAACAACATTTCCTATTATACAAGAAATAGATGCGTAGAATTACTAGAAGAATAAGAACAAAAAATACTAATATTCAAGAGTAAATAGGTGTAGCTCTAATAAATAATAAATGGGAAAAAATAGGTTACGATAGTTTAGCAATGTTCGAAACTACTAGAGTGGAATCTATTAGGGCGGATAGTGTAAAAGATAAGAGGGAGACCAAAAAATAATATTAGTAAATGTAAAAAAATGGTTTATTCAATTTGACTATTGCTAGTATGTTGTTTTATATAGGATTCAATAGAGGAATAAGATTGAGGTAGCTGACCCCAAATGGTTGGAACAAACATGACTTACCTAATGATAGTGGTGATGCAATCGTACACCATATGAATATAATAAGTTTTATATTACTTTGTCTAATTTTACATTGGCAAAATATCAAGGTCATCTTATGACATGATCACCATACGACATGAATTGTTAATTTTATTTACAACATCAACATACTTAGCAAATATTTTGTCTAAGGCATCTATCATATTTTTTTAAGTTAATAAAATCCATATGCAAGAAGGGGAGCTTTAGCGCAATGGCAAAGTTGCTACCATATGACGTGATGGTCATGAGTTCGAGTCGTGAAAATAGCCTCTTGCAATGCAAGATAAAGCTGCATACAATAGGCTCTTCTCTGGGACCCCGCATTAACAGGAGCTTCGTGCACCAAGTTACCCTTTAATAAAGTCCATATGCAAATACTTCTCATTTTTTTCAATACTTTCTACTAATTTTCTTACTAAATGAAAATATTTGAGAGGTCTTCTGAAGATGAAACCAAATTGATTTTTTGCTTCATTGACCTCATTCAATTTAGTATTATGAACAAATTCCTTTTAGTTTGCATAATCAAAAACTAAATATATTTGAGTGTTCATTGAATAATTTGTAAAATAATTTTCTTCTCATCTTTCTTTGATGCATTATCATCGACAAGAATCCTTTGTCCGTGGTTTTCATGTATCCCATGCAAGAAGGTGCATCTCACATTATCGGGAATATTTATCTACCTTGATCACTGACAAAAGTGATGTAGGAAATGGCAAGTGAGAAAACACTCATAGATCAAATAAAATTTTATTGAAAATTGAAATTTAATAAAACAAGGTGTGGTTCTTTTTATAGACTCAACAATAGCCAAATTTTCTAAAAACATGGTCTACTATTTACCCGGTCTAATATAATTAGTGAAAAAAATAACTTTGTCTAAAATAGCAGGCTTTCCACTGGCTTATTTTATAGGAAAGATTTATTTTAAAATACCAAAATGTTAATAATAATCTGAATCTCAAAAAGAACGATGCATGAGCAACCATGTTAGACAATAAGAGAAAAGCCAAGGAGATAGGTAAAACAGGTTCCAAATGTTGGATTCATAGGACAAAAAACTAAACATAAAAATAGAGCATGCATTTAGTAAATAAATTTATAAGATTTATATTCATGAAAGTTGATAGAATTTGAGATAGAATCAGAGAGATTAGAAAATACAGAGAGAGGAGAGAAAGGGAAAAAAAAGAAGGAATTAAAACAACAATAGATTTCTAATTTACATAAAAATACCTCCATATGGTAACAACTGTTGTTAATTATAGTTCCATTTATTTGACTCAAAATTCCAAAAAATTGATGTAGACTTTAAGGCTTCAATTACTTGGATGGAAAATATGAGGGAGAGAAGAAGTAACAAAAATATATACACAAAACATGGAACTCCATGTGCAATTTTGTGATCCTTTTCCTTCTTTCCCTCATAACTTCCATCCAAGTAATGAGACCTAAGGATGATAATTCATCCTAAATTTCCAATGTCAAACCAAGTTCTAATACAACTCTTCCCATAATTACAATAAATCAAATTAAGTTGCATGGCTACAATTAGATAAAAACCTATTGGGATTAAGTTCCTAGACAATAAGGTGCCTGAAATTTGCATCATGTTCTACCAATCATAGTTCAACTAATTTCAATGAAAAGTGCAATACCCTAGTCCTTGAGACTCAAATCTAGACTAAATTCTTTCAAGACCTTTAGTTAGGCCTACATTAGACTAACAATGGGGGCATTCAAGGAAGACATGAGAGTAACTAGCACAAAGATTGACATGAAAACTTTCATGTAATACATCATTAACAGTAGAAAATACTAGAGATGACTTATATTGTAACTATGAACAAGATTAGGCAACAGATTGCCAATTTGATTTGTTTAATATGCTGAAAGGCAATTTAAGTTTCATACACTAGATGCACTCCTTTTCTTTGAGAGTTCAAATAATTCAAAAAAAGTTGTTCCACATAGATAAACATTTGTGGTTGTAGGCTACAAAATAGAGATGATCAAGTCAATGCAATCAAAATATCAGATCTGCACTTTGTATAAGACACAACAATGGGAATCACTAAAATCTAGAGAGGATTTTTGCAAGTATACAATGAACACAAACTCAGTGCAAAATTCTGATATCAGAAGTTCAATGCCATGAAACATAGTTAGTAACTATGACTAGGATAACTATCTGAAAAAAGTTTAAGAAACTCACCGCCCTAATTTCATCAACTGAATGAGACCTCAATGGAACTTTTGCAAATGTTGATAAATTCAACTTTAATAGGTCAGCAACTCTAACATACCCATCACTTCGTATATCCAGATTTAGCTCAGAAGCCATATGGCGTAAAATCCGTGTCCTGAAATTATTTGAGAAAACCTAAGTTAGTGTTAACAGTTCTATTTGCCAGCCTCAAAGAATCAGCTCAACAAAAATATGATCAATAAGCCTTATACGCACCAACAGTTGCAAAAATCATTTAGGACATTACAGTCACATCTAAGGTTTTGAGAGTTCCTTGGCCGTTTGGGTCAAGATTACCCATCTAATTGACTCAAGTTTTGAGAAACACAAACAAGTGAAGAAAAAACAATTTTGAAATTCCAGAAAAGCAAATATGTACCCAAAATTGAGATACAGAAACACAGCCATTAACCAAAACAGTAGCGGAAAAAAATCAAAGATGTCCGACAACACGTCCAACAAAACTTATCCACAGCGACATGAAAACCAAGTAATTTGGGAAACTTGCTGACACCAAAACCTGGTAACACAACGAATACAGTACCACGTCGCACCGAATCATCACATTTGCCACAGAAGCATTGTTCAACAGAAAGTTCATCAAGTTTAGTACAATATCTAATTCAGAAACATTGATGGGGAAAGGAGAACACAGAAGTTTAAGGCAAGTTGGGTCACTCCATAAAAAGAGTAAATGAAAGGACGAGCAGATTACAAGAGACGACCAAGAGCATCGATACGATCACTGGCAGCATCAGCTCCGTTCCCCCTCCCTCCGGCGAATCTTTCCCTTCCTCGGCCACTGCAATCAAGCAATCAATTTACCAAATCGATACATCTTCAGAAACTTCCGTGATGTAATTCCGAGGGGCAGATACCTTTTCCTGGAGGGATGCGAGAAAGAAGCCGCGGCGGAGAACGGTTTGGAAGAATAGGGAGCAACTGCGTTGCGATCAGCCATGCTAAAGAAACTTCGACGGGGGGATCGGTCCGGCGGCAGGAGACGGGAACAAGTAGGCGAAGGGTGGAGAAGCGGAAGGCGGCAGCGAAGCACGCGGGCGCAAATCCACATCGATAAGGGAAGGAAGAGCACGGCCTCACGGGCGGGGATTGACTGAACCCAACCCGATCTACAAAGAACCTTATAAAGCCCATATTGGGCCCAACAACGACCGGACCTATAATGGGCCTTCTAAAGCGAGCCTGGCGCTTCAACGAAATCTTCCAAACAAATCCTTAATATTATAAATATTTGCATGTCGATACATAACCACCATTAATATTAAACTGCAATAGATATAAATAACATCAATTAATTATTTAACTAAAAATAAATGCATTACTTTTAAAAATAAATTAATTTTAATATCAGATTAATTGGTAGTAGTATATCGTATTATAAAATTTAATTTAACAGTTTTGGTGGTTTTAAGTGGGATAGAAAATGTTTATTTATGAAATTTAATAAGAATGAAATTATATAGCAGTTTTGATTCAAATTATTTAATAATTTTTATTATATTTTGAAAGTGTAGAAAAATATAATAGTTTATTGTTTTGAAATTTTAGTTTAATTTTTTTGGATAAAATTTATTTAATTTTATTAGAAAAGTTTATTAAAGAAAATAAATTATAATCAATTATTATGTATCAATTATTAAAAATTAATAAATTTTTAATTTTCGTATCAGAGTCAAATTCTTTTTCTTAGAGTTTAAGATTATTCTTTTTCCCTAAACACTAGATCTCTATTGGCATTACCTCTGCTTCTGAGTATTATTGTATCTTAATCCAAAATATTAATTTTAGATCTGCTCGGAATTATTAAAGTCGTGCAAATACTAATTTAGCAAATTCTGATGTACTTTAAATTGCGAGAGAGCCGCCATTAAATTTGAAACCCATAATAATCTTGTGCTCTGTTTAGATTGAAGAGAGGGTAAGGGTTCGAATCCTGGCAAAGTCAGGCAATATCCTTTTATGTTGTGATCAACTGTAATTTCTCGATTTACCTTCACAGATTCGGATTCCAACAGGAAAAGGATTCATTAACGGAAGAGAAAGGAATGAGAGAAAAAAAAAAGGGGAAATAAAATTTTTATATTCTCCTTATTTAAAAAGGATGAAAAATTTATTAATGTAATATGTGTTATCTTATTTGAAAGAAAAAAAAAAAGAGAATTAAAGTTAAATATATAAAATTATAAAAATATCTTCACTTCTTAAAAAAAAAGACAATACATATAGAGAATGGATCGGGAATTATAAAATTCTATTAATATTGCATGTAGAAGTTGGGATATAAGATCTTAAAATAGATAATACAAGTTCTTTGGATAAGTCTCTATCCTTAAGGAGAAGAATAAGAAAAAGATTAAGGTTACATATCTTTATCCTCTCACAAAAAAACAACATTTAGCGATGAATTTTCTTTAAAAATTCGTCGCAAAAAGGTTACCACCGAATTTTGCGACGAACAAAATTTCGTCGTTATAAAATT
>NW_027433328.1:0-6138 GCF_044706935.1 Curcuma longa
CATATCTCTTCCCTCCCCATCAATGAACAAACTACGACATCATCAATCTAATTCCTTCGAAAGATTTTTCTCTTGTTTTCGCTTTCCTTCTTCTGAAGGATTCTCGGATTCATGGACGACACACTTTGAGACAATGATTTTTTTTATTGCAATCAGGTCCATTGTCTTCCCTTTGCATTTAATTTCTACTATAGATATCGACATAACTAGATCCTTATTATTTTGTTTTCTTGCATATTCTAGAATTCATGTAGTTTAGAAAAACTTAATTACCGACAAGCTATATCAGAGCCACGACTATTTCGTTGTTTTCTATAGCGATAAAATTAGGATTGTCATCGATTATGTTGTTTCTATATTAGATTCGATTTTTCTAACATAAAATAATTTTTGTTTGTCAAAAATCTTGAAAAGAAAACCTTAGGGTAGCGATATTTTCAAGTTTTTCATGAAGAACATCAGTAATCATCATTGGTTTTCCCATGAAAATTGTCATTTTAAACAGAATTAGGGATAGGGTTTTGGGTGGCCACGGGCGTGTTGCCAAGCATGGCTAGGTCGTGTGGCATGCTGAGCAAAAATCCAAGATACACCATGACTTTGTCACACAACACAACTAGGCCATGTTACTGTTGGATTTTTCGAGCCGCAAAAACCGCTTTTTGCGTTGCGGAAACCTCGGAACACCCTTTGCCATTGGATCCGTGCGAAGATAAAAACAAAAATGTTCATGTACATGTTTAAAACCTAGATCTACATTAGATCTACAAGACGAGATCGTTACCCTCGATGCGTGCCCTTCGCGTATCCCGCTCGTCCACGGTGGAGTCGGATCTCAAGAGCTACTCGTGTAGTCTCCTCTACGGTATCCACTCGGACAAATATGTGGAATCAAAAGCTTAGAGTGTGCTAGCACCCTTAGAGCTTTTGGCAGCAAGTGGAGAAGGGAGAGGAGAAGGAAAAACCAAGAAGAAGGAGAGGGAGAGAGCACTCAACGTTGAATGAGAAAAAGAATGAAAAACTTCATTTTTCATCCTCTTTTCCCTTCACGTTAAAACATCAAAAACCACACTTTCTCTCCTTTTTGTGGCACACCATTCAAGGTGAATAAATCCCATTTAAAGCCATTAAACCCCATGAGTTACAAACCACACTTGTAACCTCCCATGAGGTGGCACCTTGATGATGTGGAGGCTCACCATTGGCCATCACTTATGCCACCTCATTTCAAAATCAAATGGTCAAGTCAATAATTGACCATGAGGTGGCATGAGTCAAGTCAACATAATGATGACATGGCAAAAAATCAAGTCAACATTTATGATGACATGGCACAAAGTCAAGTCAAACTTGACCCTCAAGTCAAGTCAAACTTGACCACAATTTCTTCCTTCTCAAGTCAAGTCAAACTTGACTTCTAATCTCCCAAAGTTGATCAAATCAACTCCACTAGTCTAGTTTGGATTACACTTAACCCAACTTGATTCATCACATGAATCTCATCCTCTTGGTTCATCATATGAACCTAATTTCCACCTAATTGTCCTTTGAGTGTGACCCTATAGGTTCTTGTAACGTTGGCAATGCCCTAAACTCATTTAGGTACATAAGTAGTGAGCGGTATCTAGCAACACATCACTACTACCCAAGCTACAAGAATGTTGAGATCCAACATCACCTTGTGACTATTAATTGTGACTCTCACAATATGTGACCATGTCCTTCTATCCTTGATATCAAGATTGATTAAACCGAGGCATAGACCGTGTCATCCTCTAATCAATCTATGTCTTGAACTCCAAGTAGACTCACTCAATCAAACGAGCTCAACATCTCATGTTGACTCATTTGGGCATGGCCATGCACTTTAGTGGTCTCACTCTATCAAGAACTAAGATATCACTCCCGTCATATAGGAGGGATAGATTCCATCTACATCACTCACATCCCACCACATAATTTGTTACATACCCAGTAATCGCCTTTATAGTCCACCCAATTACGGGTGACGTTTGACGAAGCCAAAGTATATAACTCCTTATGTTGGGAACCATGGTGACTTCAGGTCTAAGGACTAATAGTCATACTAATAGCCACATGAGAAAGTATATGACACTCATATAACGATCCATGATACTTTCTCATGGTGGGTCATTCAGTATACATTCTCCAATGCATACCCATGTGTCAACTTGATATCTCATATCCATGACTTGTGAGATCAAGTCATCATGTTGACCTACATGCTAGTCTCAACGTATTAACATTGTCCTTGAATGTTAATACTTGACTAGGAATGCTTTAGAGTAGTGTTCTCTATTTCATCTCACTATCGATTCAACCAATCGATTGATATAGATATGAACGTACTACTCAAGGACATTATTATACTTAGTTATTTGGCACCAATACAAGTAAGTATAATAACCACAAAAGAAATGCCTTTATAAATAAATAAAATATGATACATTGAGTCCATACATCAATCATCACATGATTGGCTCTAGGGCTCTCACTAACAGTTATGCACTAAGAGATTCAGTACAATCGTGTCAATTGACATGGCCAGGTAGTGTTAAGCGTTGTACGCACTCAACATGGTCGTGTGCTCAGCACATCAACATGATCGTGCCTCCCAACATGGCCAGGCCGTGTTGGGCATTGTGAGCACCCAACAGGTCATGTCAATTGACACGACTAGGCCATGTTAGGTGTTGATAGTCTTGTTATTGCTCCACCGCTTAGGTTTCCACTCAGGACTACTTGAGAATTATTAGTGGAGTAAATTACTTTTGTTCAATTTGGTTTTCTATGATTTTGTTTGAGTTTATCTACACACGTACTATTAAATTGAATTATTATGTTTGCCCAAAGGAAAATACCTTAGGTAGGTTTATGTACTTTGTGTTAGTAGACGTATATCTATGTTAAAAATAATTGGCTCAAAGGAAAATTACTTTAAGTCAGATATATGTTTAAGGTGACTTACAACTAACGAACAAATTTTTGTTTGTTCAAATCATTGGAGTAATATGTCGACCTAAAGGAAGATATATTAAGTGGTAGATTAAGGTTGTTATGAGCTATAAACTTATAAATAACTCTTATAAAGTGTCAATTATGCACATAATGTGTCGGCTTAAAGAAAGGCACATTGTGTGTCCAACTAAGGTTTGAGCTATAATAGAGAGTACCGATAATAAATTATATTTTAGTCTAAAGATTAAATTTAGACTAAAATGTAATGTTATATTTGGTATCTAATTAAGAGTTCATTCATATGCATTTTTTTTATTGCATAATTTCTTACATATATATCTCTCAATGTTCTTGACTTTAATCATGAGTTTACAGTAGTTTTCTCTTTTCATTTCAGTGTAATCTCTAACTACTAACATTAATAACATTCTGATATTAACTGGATCAAACTTTACCCAATGGAAAGAATATGTTATCATATTCTTGGGTACATGAACTTGGACTACACATCAAGACACGATCGCCCCGCACCCCTGACCAGTGCTAGCATTAGTGAGCAGAGGGTTGAATTTGATAAGTGGAAGTGATCGAATCGTATGAGTCTGAGCATCATGAAGCTCTCAATTCTAAAACCATCAAAAGGCTCAATAACTGAAGAGGAGGATGCAAGATCTTTCATAAAGTAATTAACATATTGATTTGTGTCAAACGAAAAGGTCAAGACAACCACACTTCTATCGAAATTGGTGTCCATGCGGTATAATGGAAAGGGTAATATACCTGAGAACATTATGGAGATGTCTAATCTTGCCACAAGACTAAAGGCACTATAACTCGAAATAAAGGATAATATGCTGGTGCACTTTGTCTTGATGTCTTTGCTTGCATTGTTTACTCCTTTTAAGATATCTTATAATACTCAAAAGGAGCAATGGATATTAAATGAGCTTACTGTTAGGTCCCCAAGGATATCCACATCTCCACAATGACATGATATTGTCTACTTTGGGCCTAAGCCCTCATGGTTTTGTTCTTGGGCTCTCCCCAAAAGGCCTCATGCCAATGGAGATATCTTTCATCCTTTTAAACCCATGATCTTTTTCATGTGTTTTAGATGTGGGACTATGTTTGCACCCTTTGCAACCCAACAATACAAAGGACCACAGACTCTCCTCAAACAGAAAACCTTCATTTGATGTTCGAATCCTTGACCCACTAGGACTTTTTGCCCCTCGATCCACCCGATCTACTAGGACTTCCTGGCTAGCCACAACTAGGACTTCCTGCCCCTCGGTCCACCTGACCTACTAGGACTTCTTGCATCTCGGTCCATCTGATCTACTAGGACTTCCTGCCTAGCCACAACTAGACTTCTTGCCTGGTGTCTGGTCCTCTTGATTCAGACACGGGAGCACCTACTTCCTTTGTTTTAAGGTTTAACACACATGGTTAGATCTATATCATAGCTCTTTTAGCGGTTAGTTCGGTGAAGAGTGGTCTCGCTCTGATACCACTTGTTAGATCGAGTGCACGTGAGAGGGGAGGGGTGAATCACGTGACTTTTAATTTTTTTTGAAAATTATGCACAATGAAAAAAAATAAAAATACGATAAATCACAAGTCAACATGAAGATTTTACTTCGTTCAGAGTCGTCGACAACTCCTACTCGAAGGCCTAGGTCCCTTGGACCTTTCCTGTGGGCAATCCACTAAATCTCTCTACCAGAAAAAAAACTATGGTAGAGTAGGCGAATACAATGAGCAAAAGTGTGACAACCCACACTTTTAACTTTTAAATAAATGTAGAAAATAAATATTAAAAAGTTTCTTCGTTACCCAACAATAGAAAATTCTGGACGAGCTCGGATGTTGGGGATGATCTTTTGGCAGAAGTTGGACGTGGTCGTGTCGAAGCTCGGGCCGTCGCAGAAGAAGGATGTTGGTCGAAGTTCTGTAATTTATGCACTGACCAAAGCTTTATATAGATATGATTGAGTTATCTAGATCTGCAAATATTTTTTAAAAATATAAAACTTGATCCACTTCTTGTAATTTATCTTACCTAGGATCAAAGAATAATTTAAATTATATTTATTTATTTATAGAAATTTTATCCTCCTTAAATATTTATTATAGATAGGAATAATTTTATCATTTAATAAAATTTCATATTAGCAAAATGAATAATAATGAAGATTAATTTTACAGAATTCACATGCAAAATTAACTTTATCCATATACCAAATAAACCCTATAAAATATAGTTAATATAATAATAAAATATACTAAAATATAGAATATTTAAAATTAATTAGATCCTGTCAATCCAGACCAGGATCTAACCAGACCTCAACTTAAATTACCCAAGTGGGTCTAAGTTGGACCACGCCTAAAGTTCTAAAATGGAACTCGCCCTCATTGTTATCTCCTCCAGTAACTTACCTCACTTACCTTAGCGCAGCTTTACTAGACTTCTCTAACCCACTAGGTCTTTTGCCAAGGCTTAACCACCATGGTCTTCTTGCCAAGTCTCCACCAACTTGGTCTTCAGCCAGTTGTCAGGCCTCGCGAACCCAATTGGACTTCCTGCCAGGACTCAACCATCTTGGACTTCAGCCTGGTGTCTGATTCTAAGTCTTTCAACCCTGCACACTTAGTAAGAAGGTTAAACCCATAACAAACCTAACTTTAACCTATTTGTCATTCATCAAAACTTGAGTTAGACCGTTAGTGCAAACTGCACCAACACTTACTACTCAATGTGTGTAAGAGGAGGAGAGACTGAGATGAGATACACCTAAAAGTGCTCATTTTATATCCACTCATCAGGGTTTGAGGAATAAAAGAAAGAGGACCAATAACAAAATTGAAGATAAACAAATGGCAGATTTTAGAGTTCATAGGCATAAAGAGCACAAGAAGCAAGATAAAAATTTTCCTTATTTCTTCTACAAGAAGAAGAGCCACATGAAGAACGATTGCCCTAAATACGCCAATTAGCATGCTAAAAAAGATAAACTTCTTAATTTTGTCAGTTTAGAAGCCAACTTAGCGATTATGCATAAAGACACTTGGTGGATATATACTAGTATTACTACTCACATAAGTGTCACTATGTAGGGTTGTCTTAGGAGCCGAATGTCGCTTGATAGTGAAAGA
>NW_027433329.1:0-2398 GCF_044706935.1 Curcuma longa
TAGAGACTCTTGCCAATTTTATTTATGCAAAGATGTGTGTGAGAGTATATGTAATTGTAAGCTATTTTGGGTTAGATTAAACTTGGACTAAGTTTTAGAAATGACTTTAATTACTATTTCAGTCAGATGAATGTGTTTTCAATTAACTGATGCTTGAGTCAACTAGTTAGTCAACTCAAGATAAATGAATAGGAAATAGAAAGTTATTGTTCATCTATGCTTGTAAACTAATTGACTAGCCAATCGATTGATACTATGAGCTATCGATTGATGGCAAGCCTAGTTGATTGATGATATCTTAAGTTGACTAAATAGTTAATTTGCTATATAGTTGATTGAAGGCATCTTGAGTTGACTAGCGATGCAGTTGAGCAATTGAAACAAAAATGGTTAGTTGTTACAATGCAACAATTCATAAACTTTAGCAAAGATCAATTTACTAGTCAACTGATGGAACACAATCGAACGAAGAGGTTGATAAAGTGGTTGCAAGTAGAGATCAATCAATTTGAAGCACAAAATAGTTGATTAAACCAAAAAGAAAAGATATTTTAAAGGCTAAGTGAAAACTTGATTGAAGGTTATATATAGGGGTTAGGAAGCTATTAATTGATTCATTTTTTGTATTTGCAATTCTAATAGTTTTAAGAATAATTAGCCTATCAGCATCATCAACTACAACAGTAGTAACCACAATAGAAACGACAATGATAATTTCATCTTTAAAGACCACATCCCCCTCATTCTAGTGCTCTCATAGTCTTCAATAAATTTAACATTTTTATCTCAAAAAAAATCTATTTAAGGCATCATAAATTTGAAACCCTTACATCTTTCATAATAACTCACAAAATAATAGCTGGCACTAGTCTAATTTCCTTTCGTTAGGACTATAAAGTCTAACCTCACTGTATTGGTGCAATCAACCTCTAGTCAAGATTGACCAAGCTTGAGTTGGCTCAAGTTGAGTTTCAATATCTGATCAATATATTTATTGACGAGAGCAAGACGTCAAACAAAAGGAGAGTCTGTTGGAGAGAGAGATTATCTTTATTATCGACCTCGGGCAAGTTGACTGAGATTGATTTGGAATAATGATTGAGCGAAAAGTCAAGTCAATGTTGACTAGATACTTGATAGTAGAGAAGTTCAAGTGTGTCACGATTAATCAGACACTTGAAAGTCAAAAATCTAATAGAGAATTGGTAAGAGAGAAATTCAAGTAGATCATGGTTGACCAGATACTTGATAATTAAAAGTCCAATAGGGAGTTAGCAAGAGAAAAGTCAAAATGGATCACAATTGACTAAACACTTAGCAGTTGAAAGTCCAACAGGGAGTTGCCATGAAACTAATTAGGTCTAAGTGAGTCAAGATGAACCGAACACTTGGCAATAAGGAAAGTCCAAACAGGTAAAGGAGGACTCAATATTTAACAATGGTGAAATCCTGATGGACCAAGATTGATCGAATGTTAGACAATGTTGAAGTCCTAACAGGGAGAGAAGGAGCCACATTAGGCTCATCTTAGGTTATAACCCATCCTAAGTTTTTAAATTATTATTATCTATATAAATTTTATTAAATATTAAACTTTTTTATTAAATAAATAAATTGAATTATCATGATTCAAATTCTCTCTTCTTTAGATCAAATAAAATCACATTTTGATTTTGATCTATTCTAGCTTCTAATATTTTAAAATTAATTAATAATCTAATTAATTCTTATTCAGAAATAATAAATTGATTAATTTTAGTATCCACCAAAATAATCAATTATAGATATTGTTCATGTCTATGTGCTATGCGTGCGACCCTCTAGGTTTTATACATGAAAGCAGTGTAAATCCATACACAGACTAAGGTAACCGTCTAACAACAGTTTTTTGCCACCCAACGTGATAAAATATTAGTTATAAACTAAAACCACCATGAAGCGATTACTGTGTAATTCAATCTCTTCATCTAGACTACATCCCAATTAATTTAGTGTACTATGCATCATCACCAATTAATTATTTTACTTGATTTCCAAGATATAATAGACTCCTCTAGAATGATAAACCATTCCACCATGGTCATGGATTTCGAGTCACTAATATCTCTATCAAGCGGTCAGGATGTTAACTCTCTAATTCAAGAGAGTGATGAATCCTCTATTGACTCAACACTATTCTCTCTACACTTTGTCATATACCCAATAACCGTATGAATCATAATCAAATTAAAGACTACTTTTAACGGCATCAAAGTACATAACTCCACGCATATAATAAATGAAGATCTCAAGTCAAAAGATCAGTTACACTCGTTCATAAAAGGATTGACCAATGATGCTTAATATGTGATCTCCTCTTGAGCAGATCATGTCCAGTGTACCTCTAAACTTAAGGCAC
>NW_027433330.1:0-3150 GCF_044706935.1 Curcuma longa
ATTTAAAGACAAATCTCCCCCTTAAGTTTGAAAACACAACCTCCCCCTTAAGTTAGAATGATCATCAAGAAGAAATGTGAATTTAAGGAGGTAGACATAAATAAGAGGTAGAGCAAGATCTATAACAAGCACCAACAATTGTATTATGACATCTAAGTTTTAGGTTTTGGACATTCCTATAGACCAAAAATATGCTCCTAGAGCATGTATCAAAAATTAGAGGTCAAAGAATGATCAATTATCAAGAAACGGGTCAAAACAGTGAAAATCAGACACATCAGTCGACTGGTCATCTGATGCAGTCGACTGGACAAGAAAAAGAAACTCACAGAATTATTGGTCGAGTGAATTTTGGCCGCAGTCGACTGGTCCAGTCGACTGGATTTCTGCATCAGTCGACTGATATCCTAAAACAGCACTATACAGCAAACTTCAGAAATGCGTTAAAAATTCTACAAAATTCAGAAAAATCTGAAATTTTGCGAGCAAGTTTGTTTTCACATATACTATCAAGGAAAAATATGAATTTATGAAAAATGATTATATTTTATAAGTTTGATACCAAGTTTCAAAAATCGTTAAATTCTTAATGGCATAAAAGCTTTGTATCAACATTCTTGATGATTAAGATTGTCAATAGGTAGACATTACTAAAATTTTCAATGTAGGGAATCGTTATAAGCCAAAATTCATCACTCTACAAAGCATATGTCAAGTCTCTTTAGAGTCTTATGAGCTATAAATCCTAGTCATGAATACTCTTTCATTAGCCACATCACTTCTCACTCCCCCTTGATAATTACCCCTAGTTATAACCTTGAATTGCTTGGGGTTTCCATTATTTCCTTACTCATACAACATGAAATACATCACTCCTTGGGATTCACTCACAAAATACTTCTTGATTGCTTGTTTTACTCTTTAGTGACATTCGAATTTGATCATTGATTTACTGATGATGTGTATTAGCTAAAAAAACTTTTTGATGATGTATATTGATGTGAAGATGATGTGTAATGTGTATTGATTTGATCGACTCATAGGAGCTAATAAAGAAATATTATTATTATTTTTTTCAAAATAGCGACGGATTCTTGGTCCTCGGTTAATTAGCGACGGAATTTATGATTCCGTCGCTATTTTTTTGCGATGGTAAAAAAATCCATCGCTAAATAATTAGCGACGGAATTATTATTTCCGTCGTTAAAGTGACGTCAGCGACCAAAAATGGACGACGAGCTATTTCGGTCATTAATCGGTCGCTAATCTCGATTAGCGATAGAAATAGTCCGTCGCTATTTGCCAATATTTTTGTAGTGAGATGAGCCAGTTTCGAGATAGAGGATGAGATATTGTTGTAGTTTCGGCATAAATCTTAAACTTGAATGGGAGAGGGAAAGACGCTGGATGACCTTGGAAGTTTCGACAAAAATCCTGACATCTAATGACAGAAGGAAATAAAATGTTCTATGCGTAGAGTTTCCACTTCGAATTTTACTTTAATTTCCTCAAGATGAGAGAGAGAAGAAATGTAAAAATTATATAGATCCAAACTCAAAAAATATTTTTTAAAAAAATTGTAACTCTGATATTTGAGCACTATTGACGGAAGTGAATTATAGCTCGCCCTTCTGATTTACTTATTTGAATATTGTGTTGTAAAATTAATTATTATTCTTTTTTCATTTCCTCTATTCTTTGTGGGAGCCACTTGATCCAATTCCTACAAAACGGCGTGTAACCGTACACTAGGAAGTGGGTTCTTTTTTTCATTTCCTTTTTCTTTTAAAAATAAAAGGCAGCAAATGATCCAATCCAAGAACATGGAAAATATATATTAAAATTATTATGATTATATTGCGTTTTTATTTAGTGGAGAATAATACTTTATTTATTTATATATATAATAGCGATCTGAATCTTCATGCTGCAAAAGATTGGAATCCGCCAATCTAGCGGCCCCACACGATCGGCCCCCCGACCATCTGTAGAGAGGTAAATCACGGTGAATGCGGGACTGACCAGGGCATGGTGGCCGAGGGATTTGGAAACATGACACAGATTGATGTTATCGCAAATGCAACCATGAGCCCTCGAACCGCCCACCTCATGCTGCAAGCATCCATGCCCTGACCAGCTGACCCCGCCCGTGGGGGCACGATCTGAATCTTCAGTCGACTAAGCAGGGGGCGGCGGCGGATATCGAAGCACCG
The DNA here is from genome assembly GCF_044706935.1 of Curcuma longa. Taxonomy (NCBI): domain Eukaryota; kingdom Viridiplantae; phylum Streptophyta; class Magnoliopsida; order Zingiberales; family Zingiberaceae; genus Curcuma; species Curcuma longa. The sequence continues at coordinate 2,214 of NW_027433330.1, forward strand.
GAACCAGGCGGAGCTCCTCCTTCCTCACCACGCTCGCCCCGAATGCCTCCGCCATGTCCAGTTCCTCCGCCGCCGTATTCACTTCTCCTCCTCCTGGAAGCTCCCAGCCGAAGTGGAACAGCAGCTGAGCCAATGCGAGTTCCACCGTCGCCATCCCGAATGCCATCCCGGGGCATATCCTCCTCCCGGCGCCGAACGGAACGAACTCCAGGTGGCTCCCTTTGTAGTCCACCTCACTGTCCTCGAACCTCTCGGGCCGGAACTGCTCGGCGTCGCCGCCCCAATAGAGCGGGTCCCTCCCTAGCGCCCACGCGTTGATCACCACCCTCGTGCCAGCCGGCACCTCGTAGTCCAGTACCTGGCACGCCTCCTTCGCGACCCTCGGCACCAACAGTGGTATTGGCGGGTGTAGCCTCAGGCTCTCCTTGATCACTAGCTTCAGGTAATGGAGCTCGCCGATGACTTCCTCGCCGAAATCCCTGCTTGTCCTTCGCATCATCGCTTCTCGCACTTCCGCCTGTGCCTTCGTCATCACGGTAGGGTTCCTGATGAGCTCCGACATCGTCCATTCCACAACCGTCGACGAGGTCTCCGTCCCTCCCGTGAAGACGTCCTAAACACGATTGGGTCAGAAATTAATTCCCCCAAATTTGTTGCGCAAAAAGTCGAATTTTGTGGAGTTCGATCGGTTACCAAAATCACAGCTTTGATGTTGTCGAATGTGATTGGGGTTTCTAGGGTTCCGTCGTCTTTTAGACGAAGTAGAACATCGAGGAGATCCTCTTCGTCCCCTCCGCTCTTTCTCGATTGGTGCTCTTTGATGGTGGCGTCGAGAATTTCATCCACTTTGCGGTGAAGCTTCTTCAGCTTGGAGGCGAGTCCGGAGATCGAGGCCACGAACTTCAACGACGGGAACAGATCCGCGGCGCAAAACCCC
>NW_027433331.1:0-5050 GCF_044706935.1 Curcuma longa
CCCTACGACATTTGAAGCTGGCAAATATCACGTACCGTGCTGGCGCTATAACGTGGATTCGTGACATTGAGGGCGGAGCTACGGATGAGTCTTTCGAGTCTGAGGAGGATGAGGATGCACCTGCAGCACCTGCTGCTGCTCCTCCTCCTGCAGCTGGTGCACCCCCCACACATGGCTTTGAGGAGCGATTCACTCATCTGGAGGGGATGGTGCATGACATTGGTGGTCATGTCATGACTTGTCTTGAGGAGGTTCGAGGCCTCCGTCAGGAGTGGACATCTGCTGCACAGAGACAACACGAGGCTTATATGCAGCAGCAGCAGTAGATGTACGACATGATGCAGAGGATGCACATGTCCTTCTAGGCTCCTCCACCTCCTCCACCTCCTGCTGCTGATGATGATGAAATGTAGTGTGATGGATTTATCTATGAATTTTGTTGATGGATTTGTTGTGTTTGGGTGTTAAACTCTTAAGCTGTGGTTGTTTAAAACTTGTTTTGTTGGATGTGAATGCTAGATATTTTGAACTACTTGTATTATGACTAAATATTATTTTTTATGTTATGTTTCATATTTCTTGCTGATTTTAGTCATGATTATGCTTTGTTTATCTTTGTGTGACGAATGGTAAATGAATTTAGGGGGAGTGTTTTGGTTAAATATGATTATGTGGGAAGAAAATCTAAGCAAATTTCAAAACCTAAGGTTTTATACCATTTCATGTTATTTTTTAAACATCCTAGATATATCCACTGGTAGAAAACCCTATCCCTCTAAATTGGTGATACTAAACTCTTGATGGCTTTAAAGCTTCAAATTTTTGATACATAGTATCAAAATAGTATTTTAGTAAGGAAAACATTTTGAAAATATTTTTCCCTAGTAATTTAAGAGTTGAGCAATTACGGTGTAAAATTTCATAATTTTTTGACGAGATTTGAATTAGTTATGCATTTTCGAAGTTGTGTTTGAAAAATATAATTTTCAAACATCAGTCGACTGCATCAGAGGACCAGTCGACTGATATCACTGTTTATCCCTACTTTAACCCGCTTCTTGAAAGTTGAACATCCTTTGACCTCTATTATTTGATGTATGCTCTAGGAGCATATTTTTTGTCTATAGGAATGTTCAAAGTCTACAACTTCGATGTCAACAACCAATTGTTGGTGCATGATATAAGAGGAGTAAGGTTTTAGGGGGAGTCCGTGCCAAATTTGATCAATTTGACAAATTATGCTCCCTCTTGGATTCTTATTCTATATGTTTTTATTTTTACCTCCTTGAACTAAGATGTTTTTGATGATTGTCAAAAAAAAGGGGGAGAATGAATTGGTTAAAGTTAGGTTTTAATGTTATTCATGATTTAATGCTCATGTTGATGCTTATTGATTCATTATCACTAGAATTAATTATTATTATTTTATACATTATGTATTAAAGACCTAACTTAAATGAATTTTTGCCAAACATCAAAAAGGGGGAGATTGTTGGTGCAATCTTGCCCCAAGTGATTTGAAATTTAATGTTTGGATAAAATAAGTTTAAGTTAGACAATGTTGGTAATCTAACTTGTGTGATTTGAGTCCACAGGAAAGTCCAGGAATGGAGTCTTGGCATTTGGTGAAGTCCCGGAGGCGCGACCTCTTGGCAAAGGATGAAGTCCCGGAGGCGAGGCCTCTTGGCAAAGGATGAAGTCCCGGAGGCGCGACCTCTTAGCAAAGGAAGACTTAGCACGACGAAACTGAGGGAAACATCTCAATCTAGTGCAAGGAAGGGCACGAGGCTTGTGGAAGGCGTTTGAAGGCTTGCGTCAAGGCTAAGGGCTGAAGAAGAAGCTGAAAGGGGAGTTTCAGCTTGATCAGTTGACTGGCACTGTTGATGCAGTCGACTGGTGGTTGATTAGAAGCACACACAGAGATTTCAGATGGATTAGTCGACTGGTACTGTTCATCAGTCGACTGGTGACCAAACAGAGAAATCAGTCGAGTCCATCAGTCAACTGGCATCAGTTGACTGGTGATGGTGCAGTCGACTGATAGACGACCGTTAGAGTGACAGCTGGCTAATTAAACGCAGATTAAAGAGTCGTTGAAGCTCATCAGTCGACTGACCCTTGGAGAAGTCGACTGATGTACGAAAATACATAAAAATAGAAGTCGATGCAGAAGAAAGCAATAGTTCATTTTTACATCTTTCTGGCAAAATTCTGTCTCAGTAACAACTCTCTCTTCTTCCTCAAAACTTCACTTAGATCTTGTGAAAGGAAGAGACTGATTGTGTGAGGGTTTCTCCGCCTTCAAAACGTGCTTTGAAAAGGAGGTTTTTCATAGTGAAAAAGGTCGTCTGTGTGTGTGGATCCTTGGACTAGTCACCTCGTTGAGGTGGATGCTAAGTAAACAAATCGGGTTAGCGATTATATTTTTTTCTGTGTTTTTATTTTTACTTCCGCTAACGATTTCGCAGAAAACTCGAAGAATCGCTATTCACCCTCCTCTAGCGAACGCATCGGTCCCAACAGTCGTGTGGGCCTTTATTATGTAATTTAGCAGTTATATGAATATGTTATATTGTTGAGCGGCCGTGTGGGCCTTTATGTTGAAACGTATTAGGGAAAGTTGAATTGTTGCAGGGAAGATGCTGTCGAAATTTTTTTGAACAGTCGTCTCTTGGGACGTGACATCCACACTTAATCAGCCTTGAATCATTCAACAATTGGAACAACTAAAACCCAATACAACCCTAGAACATATCCAACAAAAAACTAATATGATCTCAACAATTCCACTGGGATCAAGATCAAACACGCAGGAATTCCCAACACATAGTTCATCAACACTAGAACCCAACAACATTGAAAGACCTACCAAAATCCATATCCCACAATAGATCAACAATCCGATCAATCCAAGCCACGAACAGATCCAACAGAAACCCGATCTCAATTCCAACGAAACATAACAAAACCAATCTCACCGAAACCCAATCAAACAGATCAACCATACGGAAACCCAACAGTAAGGAACAAATCCTTAATCGACTTCATACAAACTTACCTCAGATCTGTTGTGATATGTTGTCCGATTCCTCACAACCAAGCAGCGAACGAAGCAGCATCCCTAGAAAACCAGCTCAGATTCGGTTCTTCCTTCTCTGCCAAACCCAGCTCCAATTCCTTCATCGATCTGCTTCCACCAACCGGTGAGCACATCAATCTCAGAAAATTGAAGAAATCTAACGTAATCAACAAAGATTTCAACTCCTACCGATCGATTTCCCTTTAGATCTGAGCACCCCCTGTTTCGAGTCGTGCCTATCGCCGCCACCCGACCGATTCCAACCCACCCCGATGAGAACTTGGACTCGTTGGCTGGAGCTCTGATCACCAACAATCACCACAACATCGGCACGGTATTCGAAGGAGCGTGATCGCGTGATCGGGGAAGAGGAGAGGAAAGAAATCGCGAGCTCGACAGAGGAGAGGAATGGCAAGCTCAACAGGTCACAACTTTAAAGTTTTTCTTAACGGATTTCTGGTTTAAAACCAGATGCAATCCACTTCCATTATCTAATTGGGCTGGCTACATGGGCTTCAACATTAAACCCAATTTACAACCCAAACCTAATAATGATTTTGCCCTTAATAATATTCATTAGAGGTAATAATTAACCCCCTTAATCCTTATTAACCAATTAGAGCTAAATTATTTATAATTAACCTCCAAAAAATTTTCGTATCTTACAACACATAAATGTCATGCCATCATATTACTTATTGCTTAATCTAGAATGATTAGTTAAGGATATATGAATAGTTGACACTTGCCAACATAATACTTGGGTGGGGTGAGATGATAGTACGTCAGGGAAGCTTGGTCTAGGTATTCAAGTGGGGTAAGGAGTAACTTGCTTGATCTCCTTAGCTAAGTGGAACTAACCGAAGCTACCTTGCCACATCCTAGATTAGTTAGACCAAAGTTTCTCAAGAAATTGATTAAGGTCATAATTTCTTAAAAAGGCTTTGTCTAAGGAAGTAATCATTGTTCTGATAACTAAGAAAACCCTTGCCTCGCCACGACCTAGAAGCCGATTTTTAAAATGTGGACTTAATTGATTGACAGTTAAACTTGAATCTAACACAAGGTCAAACACTCATTAAGACTTAATCTAAAATTAATAAAGATAAAATTGACAATTCATCTCACAAAACTCTTAGGGTGCGTTTGGTTGGGGGTCATTCGTGATTACCTTGGTTATCCATCCAAAGTTATCAACCAAAACCTTATTTGGTTTAGGTAATCGGCGATTCCCAAGTAATGCTTCATGTCCGACACATCAGCATACGTCAGCAAAAGAGGGCATCCAACCCGGAATTGGAAAACCAAGGAAAACTTAGGTTTTTCTTGATTTTAGGGTTAAGGTAATTTTATTTACAAAATTACCCTTCAAAGCCTACGGTGAAACCCTCCGCGAGCGAAATCTGACTCTCGTCCCCGATCGCACGAGTGAAACCCTAGCGAATGATCGCCCGGCGACGACTCAAATCCTTCGTCCACCTAGCGAACGATCGCAACCCTCCTCTCTGCGTTCTAAGATTTGAAGCCTTCCCCTTCCGCTTCCACTTCTTCTCTAACAGCTTACTCCGCCGTGCCGCCCCTGACCTCATCCTCCTCCTCCTCGCGGTGCATATGATGCTTCTTCCCATTCCTTTGTTCTATTAGGATTTCAATCTCCAACCATTTCTTCTAGTATGATGCAAACTAGCACCGTCTCTCCCATTTTGCTACTTTTGGCGAAAACTCCTCATTTTGTTCTTAGTGAGTTTTTACTGAGCGGACAATGAGAAGACGTTGGTCGAAGGTGGAACATCTTTTCTTTTGTTTTTCTTCTTACTATTTCTGGAAATCTTTAGATGTGAATATTTATTGCTGTGGTTTTGAGTTCCGCTTGCAAATTGCAGGAGCTGCTTAGTGAGTTCCGCTTGCTGATGTGAATATTTGGCTTGTAGATTGCAGGAGTTGTTGAAGTGCTTCCGCTTGCAAAATTGT